>NC_085098.1:5337264-5344764 GCF_963422355.1 Corticium candelabrum | reverse complement strand
ATTGCTACAAAACTACACCTACCTCACAGTGAAGGTGAATGTTCAAGTGTTGTATCCAATCAGGCGGTTTGATGTAGAAAGTCTCGTTGCGCTATTCAAGATCATACCTCACGCGCATGGTCATCTGGGATCATTTAAAACGCAATTTTCTCCTTTACGCAGTCCCTTTGGCTGGCGACTAGGGTACCGTTGAACTTCTCGAAGACAAGGCTATTTTTTAAAAGCAACTTGTTTTTGTGTGTGAGTTCCCCTTTATTAATTAAAACTGGTGGGTTCACATTGGCAAATCTACAAGCCATCATTCTATTAGCACATACTCTTGAGCATCCATTCCCACCAGACAGAGTAACTTGTTTCATCCATCCATATGCTTCTCCTAGTGGGACGTCTAGAGGGGATAAGCAGCAGGAGCAATGACTGCGCCACTAGGAAAAACAAGTAGACCATTCGTCTCCTCTGTGTCCTTCTTCTTCCATTTGAATTAGAAAGAATATAGCTAACAGAGAAGAAAAACTGCTGCTGGTCGCCATGCATGTGGAACTTAATTACTAACAACACCTCCGAAACTCTTCCCACATTGCAGTGACACTTTAGTCCCAATGCATAACCAACCCTAATCATCCTCTAACCAAGGTCTGGAAGTTGGTTATCTAACCATGAGTTAACCATGGTTTAACCAAGGTTTGCGTTCACACTAGTACAAAATTTACCATGCTATGGTAACCTAACCATCGTTTGACCACTAGTGGGAATCCGCTTAGACAGACAGACAGACAGACAGACACACGCGCGCGCGCGCGCGCACACACACACACACACACACACACACACACACACACACACACACACGCACGCACGCACACAAACACGCACGCGCGCAAACACAATAACATAGGATTGACGTCATTTGGAATGGATTCGCGACTTCATAGAAATCTGGGTTCGGAATTCTCCGCGGCTTCCACCTTCCAACATTCCTTTCACACTCAAATCAACACAAACACGCTCTACGCTCTACCTGATAGTTCGGGTTCTCAATCGTCAGCGCCCTCCATTTCCCCTTAGATTCTGGATTCTTAATTCCCTAGATGACGCGCTTCATGCTGTTGTTCTCCAGCAGAGAGGTTTCGTGCGAAGCGCCTGTCGACGACGTTCTCTCAAAATCACCGTTCTCCTTGTTTTCTCATGATCATCGGTTGGCCGTTGCCCTGCGTTTGGATAGAGTAGCTGAACCCTTTGCATTGAGAAAGAAGGTGGAAGCACCCGTGTAGACGAGTTCTAGCCTCGCAAGCCAGGCTCTTCCGCGCAGTCGCTGAGCTAAACGGACGTGAATCACGCGAGGAGGAGGAGTTTCTGCCGGAATTGCTCCAGCGCGAGAAGAGCTGGCCTCGTCCCCAGACTCACGTGAGCCTGGCAGTGTCCGGTTCCCGTATGAGACTTTCAGCCTCCCGTGAGGCTGAAAGGCTCATACGGGAATCGGACACTGCCAGGCTCACGTGAGTCTGGGGAGAAGAGCCTGGTCGCTTTCGAGAACGTTATAGTGACTTGACCCCAAATCCGGTTTCATAGCTTGGATAAGGCTAATTCGATTAGCTAAGTCTGAGGTAGGAAAGTTGAGTAACGACGCGGCATCGCTTCACGCACTGGCTTGTTAATTAATTAAGCGAAGCCCGTTCACTTCTAGTACGTGTATATACAGCTCAGCCATGTAATATTCTGCGGCGTCACAACTCCTTCTCAGCATTCAGTTTCGCCAACAGTACACCGCCGAATCTAGACGACTACCAATCTGCAGCGCGGTAGTTTGAGAAACGAACTCATGTATTGTACGCGGTTAGTGTATGTAGCACTCAGAGTCCATGCATTGAAACAAGTCGTACGTAGTACACAACACATGCAACTACGAGTCAACTCTACACTTCCTGAACATAGTACGTCCACTGCACTGCTGTTTTCCCACGCCTAGTATAGGTGTTTACCAGTTCAGAGCCAAGCCAATATCGTAAAAAGAGCTGCTTGCTAGGTCGAGTGAAACAGGGCCGGCAGTTCTCACACCATTTCCCCCACAGACTACAGATAGATGTCAGAGTAGACGCTCAACAGTGGTGTGACTGCTACGTCGGTTTCAAACGTGCAGATGAGTTCAGTAGAAAGAAATGTTTGCCGGAGAGTGTAGGTTCACCGGACCAATCCCATGTAGGCCATTCGTGGGCTCATTATTCACCAGCACTTCTTCCATCAACAGCGTCACTGGCTTTCGCTCTCCGCGGAGGGCTTGTCTGCACTTCATGTATCAACCACAATTACATTAACTAGCTCTTTAGGAAATCGAATTAGCCTCATCCAAGCTATGAAACCGGATCCGGGGTCTGACGTTCTCCAATGCGACGGCAGGCTCTTCTCTCGCACGGGATTAGTTAGTCTCGCGTGGCCAGACGTTCGCGCGCGGGGGAGGGGCGTGTGGGGAGGAGGAGCCTGTAGGACGTCTGGCCGGGTTTTTGTTGGCGACGCCAGAATCTTGGCGTGACCAATCACGTTGCAGAACCGCAATTATGGGCGTAGCTTAACTACCACGTCCGGGATTTCATGGCTTCAATCGCTAGAATGTCGTGTACGATGAAGAGTCGATTTCACTTGCCTTTCTGTTTGCAACTAAGTCTGTGGGATACCTCGAGCTTCGACCTTTACAGGAACAGGTAGCGAAACACTTTGTAGGAGGTAGAGACGTTTTTGTGTCCTTTCCCACCGGCGGTGGCAAGTCGCTGTGCTACGCTATCCTACCGCTTGTCGTACCTGCGTTTTTTAGTGCTAGGAAGATTGATACCAGACTCTTTGGCAGACCGTTTCACCGGAGAACGAGCTCGAGTTGAAGACGCTGACATCGGTATCAAGCGCGCACGTTCTGATGGTTCCTAGCACCCTTTACTCGCTGAACCTGAACATCTAGACCATGCAATTTCCCAACAGCGTTACCTGCCCTCGCAACTCTGCCTCCTTTCTATTGAGCTCATCTCGTAGGGATTTCAACTTCTCTAGATTTCTTGCGCAAGGTCGACAGAGCCAAGAGTGTGGTGGGAGCATGACGCTCACCGAATCAGGTAAAACTCGGCCACAAACTCTTCTAAGATCACCTTAAGATGTTCATTGCGAGAACTGTGCACTGAACGGCGGGTTGCAGGTTTCGTAGTCGCTTTGCAAAGAACTCAATCCATCCAGTCAGTCTTGTAATTCTGACATCCGGTCAACTACCTGCTGCGGAGGAGGAGCAGATCTCTGTCTGCGCTCAAGTTAATTTACAGTTCACAATAGAAAATTGTAGAATGAAAAGGACGCTTTCATATATTGTAACTACATGTACTAGTCATTTTGCCGGTAACAGCTAATCATGACGTCATGCATACCAGCCGCCAACGAAACAAAAGTTCCCGTATATTTGGCAAGGCCGCCCGAACACACGACGCGTTGTTTCTCCAAGTCCCGAACCGTCATGAACACGACCATGTGCGTCAAGTGGTTGCTCCAGCAAGATTCGACAACGAGGTCCCATTCAGGGGGCGGGATGTTGGCCAAATGTACACCACTAACGGGAAGAACCTGTAGGGTGTCGCCAGAGCTGTAAATAGATAAGCGACATTCCTACACGTCCTCATGACTAATTGGCACCAACCAATAGAAACCTATCAGAATGACGCAACCACCACGGCCTTTATAATGTGCTTTCGTGGGGTCATCGACACAGTGAGGCAGCCACGCTGCCGCCGGAGGTGTGCAGCCGTGCTCGGAATTCTACAAGAAGTGGGTGAAGATTTGTAGATGCGTCTAGATCTCTAGCTCGTCAGGCCAATTGGAGAACAGAAAAGAATGATTCGAGCACCGAAAAGGTCCGAAGTCGGCGCAGTCGGTTCACGTACTTGTCGTCTACGTACCTGTCATGAAGACAGCAAGTACAATCAGTGTGGTAAGCATGCGAGTTCACTCTTTTTCGTCCACACAGAGTGGAAAAACGTTTGTGTTCCCGAGTCCAACTTCTGTCCAGTCCAGGAGTGTGATTGTAACAGTCGCGGTGCGTCTTTTCTCCTCAACCCCTAGTTAGCGCATGCGTACCCGTAAACTCGTATGTGTACAGTACCTAGCCTCGAAGACGGTCTGGAACTTCGAGGTTAGTATGTACCCCAGAGCCGTATAATATATATATATATATATATATATATATATATATATATATATATATATATATATATATATATATATATATATATATATATATATATATAACCCAAAGCTCGGCCTGGCCATGCTCTGACATGAATATATTTTAGCATGTAGATACTGGCTTGGAATCTCTGTCTTTCCGGACAGTCAACAAGCAGTAAGATGTCCATGCGGACATGTCATGGATTGTTTTGGTGACCATGTCCTTGGCTGTGGGCATGGTCCTCTTCGCATAAAACGCCATAATGCAATCAGTGAGGTTATCTGGCATGCACTGCTTGTTGATAACAGAGATTCCAAACGGGAACAAAAGTGCGAAGGGGAAAGCAATAAGCGACCTGGTGATGTGTTTCACCCAGATTTCCTGGAGGGCCGTCCCGCATTCTTTGATGTGTCAGTGAGAAATTCTATGCAACCATCCTATGTCTCCAAGGCAGCCATAAAACCAGGTGCCGCAGCAGAAGCTGGTGAAATAGAGAAAGACGAAAAGCATGACAGGGTGGTTACTCAAGCAGGTGGGCATTTCTACCCGCTCATTGTAGAAACTTTAGGACACTGGCCTCCCTCAAGTCTAGAGACGCTGAAGACCATAGCCTCAAAAGCTTCATCAATGAACAGCATACCTTTCTCTCAGACATACTCAAATTTGATGGAACAGTTGTCCGTGAGACTGTGGCAGTATAATGCCAAGCTATTATACAGTAGACTGAACCTGGACTTTGATGACTTGTGGGATTTTCCTGTTACTGTAATGTAGTTATGTTTAGGGACTGGGTGGGTAGGGTAGTTTGGGGTAGTTTGCATAGAAAAAGAATATATTTAATTTAAAAAAAAATATATACGTTTAAAAATAATATATATATATATATATATATATATATATATATATATATATATATATATATATATATGGTGTACCCAGTCCTCTCTTTGCAGCTTCGCGCTCTCGTATATTCACGTGCTCAACCACGTGCTGGCGTTTACACTCTGAAATGATTGCTAGGAACATTAGATAGTGATACGACGACGATGGAGAGTCTTTCGAAGTCTTGTTCTAGTTTGCAAACAAGAGATAGAGTGTAGACTATGAACAAGTATTTACTCGATCGCTGTACTGCAAACTACTCAACTGGGCTTAGTCGCCAGCGTTTTCTTACCGAGTCCAGGTTAGTCTGAGATGGTCTGGCTACGCGCGACTAAGTCCAGGTACGGCTCTGTCCAGGTGTGGATAGAAACGTTCTGGCTATGCGAGACTAGTGTGGTATAAAGGTAGTAGACCTGTGATTACTGGAGATTATTCTTGTGTTTAGTCTGCCAGAGGAATTCTTGTTTTAGCACCCATCGGTCTGTGTGCATGGTCTCAGGCGCACTGTAGGTTCACAGTCAGCTTGAACTCCAGAGCTTGAGTGGTTTGCCGACGTCAGGCACAACAACTAGCAAGTAATTTAAGTATTCTAGAATGAACATATTCTAGCTAGAGAGGTCTAATAGTGTAGCTTGCTGAAATGGACTTATAATTATTATAAATATAGCACATGCAGTCATAGACTCTAGCAATGGATCAACTTACATACGTTGAGCAACAAAAATCTTGGTCAGAGGGGTTTGTGCACACCCTCCACAAACATTAACGTGAGATTATCTAGCCTGGTCCCCAGACTCTCTCGCGCTAGTCTTGTCCTGGGCACCGGACAAGACTAGCGCGAGAGAGTCTGGGGACGAGGCTAGATTATCATCAAGGCAAACGTTTTGTTCACCTGCTGTACTAGGAGTGCATCGTACGTTTGAAGTATTCCTTATCTCAGATTTTGGAAGAGAAGATATAGCCATTTCAACAAAAGACAATTTACAGACAAATAGCATGAGCAAAGCACAGGCTGTTTGGAAACTTTTATCCTTGCACTGCTATTTGAATAAAACAGGTCAATGTGTTGTCTTACTATTATAAGGGCACTGATTAGTTGAAGTAATTGGTAGATATTTTTGTAGCATGTATTGATCAATTTCCATGTACCCACTAGGCCATTCAAATATGACCAACTCAGATAGAAGGAAATTTCAAGAATTGATTGCAGCTGATGTCATTCGACCACACTGGGCATTGCTCAAAGAACAATTATCTCCTTCTCCCATTGTTGACATACTGTACAGTGGGAAGTTGATGTCAACAGTTGACTTTGAAGAAATTTACAGCTACAGCAACAATCGACGGCAATCTGCACATTTGCTACTAGACAAGATTTCTCGATCGTCATTAGAAATGTGTCTCTCTTTTGCCACCATTTTAGTAAACAATGTGAATAAACACTTGAAGCAAGTTGGTCAAACCATCGTTGAAGTTATAGCAACTGCCAGTCCAGGTGAGATATTTGAGTAAGAGCAGCCAGTTATAAATGTAATTACAAATATTCATTTATTAATTAATGGGTGTCTTGCACGTGTCTTAGACGTAACTGTTCCAAATGAAGTTTTGAGTTGTTTGTCAGCTCTATCCTCTATTAAAGACAGACCTCGAAGTCTTAGCTGCCAGTTGAATGGATGCAACATTGTATCATTTGTGACTTTGGGTCTAGTGCCATTCCAGCGATTTCATCTCCAACAAATAATGTTCGAAATCGAACTTACAGCATGCCTTTCAATCATCAAATGTGACGTAGTTGGCCGTGTGACTTGCATCAACAGTCGTCTTCTACTGATCGGTTGTGAATCATTAATGGTCACTCTCGACATAGAAACCAAAGAAAAACGTTGCATATCATTTCCATTCAAATTGTATCACTTGTTTGCTTCTCATGGAAAACCCTATGGCATAGTCGAAGATACCACCAGTCAAGTGATAAGTTTACTCAAATTTGATGTACAAAGCAGCAGCTACTTGCACATCAATAACCTGCCGTATCAGGTGAAGTTCAACAGCATTGCATACAGTGATGAATACGTATGCATTATCGGTGGCACAGATAGGGACGGTCGACCAATCACTCTGATTCAAATCTATAACTTTCGGTTAAAAAAATGGATCTTTGAACCATTGGACAAGTCCAAATGGTATCCGAGTTGTACAAGCATAGTTATTGACAGTGTTCTCTACATTTTAAACAACAAAGATGGAAGTATTCAATCTGTTCGTCTGTCTCCCACCTCTGTTTGCCGTCGAGATTCGTTACCTTCGGTTCCTTTCGGCTCATGCTGTAAGCTGCTGTCAAACAACTCACAACTACTCTGCGTTGTAGAAGGGAGCAACACCATCTACGCACTCAATGAGGCAGCATGGCAGCCGGCGTTCAT
>NC_085098.1:5297264-5322264 GCF_963422355.1 Corticium candelabrum | reverse complement strand
GATAGAGACAGACAGGCAGACAGACAAATGGACAGACAAACGGATAGACAAACAGACAGACAGACAGATAAACGGATAGACAGACAAACAGACAAAACGGACGGACAGACAGACAGAAAGAAAGACGGACAGACAGACAGACAGACAGACAGACAGAAAGAAAGACAAAGAGACAGACAGACAGACAGAAAGAAAGACAAAGAGACAGACAGACAAACAGCCAACTACCCGCTGTTAGGATGATCACTCACATGATGGCATTCCACACATACGATCCATGGCACCATCATCAACCAATCAAGCCCCAACTTAGCCCCAACTACGCCCGCCACCGATCACCACCGTGAAACCAACCAACAGAAGCACACCAGACGCCAACAGACGCAACGTAACACACGCTACGCCGCCAACAAACAACTCACCATCGAATTTTGCGACCTCCTCTTCCACTCCGTCCTTCTTCGCGTCCGACAGAATCCACCTGTGAGCAGTCAAACACGTGGCTACAACCCGACGGTTCGCAACGCGACGCGTCTAACCTGTTGTCGAAGTCTTGCCTACTCGCAAAACCCTCGAAGAAGGAATACGCTCCGGCCGGCTCAGGTACGACGCTCTGGACGGCCTGCGATGGAGGAAAACGTCGAGATGGAATGAGGAGGGAAATTGGCGGGGTAGTGGGTTACCTCTTCTTGTGCTGACGTTGTCGTGTGTTTGTAGGCTGTTAGGAGGAGGGGGAGGAATGTTCGTAGAAAGAGCGTCGCAGCCGCCATCGACTTCAAGTGTGACACGTGGTCGAAGGTGGAAGGGTGCTGTGACTGCGATGCCCGGATGTGCATGTGCGTTGTGGTGGGTGACGTCACGCCCTGATAGCCTCGGCTCGGCTTTCCAGACCCATGTAGCGCCGTCCTAAATCGGCGCTACTCGGATCTGGAAGGCCGAGGCTAGCGCCCACGCTAGATATGCAGCGCCAAAGCAGAGTGGGCACGAGTAGCCTCGTCCCCAGACTTACTCGCGCTAGTCTTGTCCGGTGCCCGTATGACAATTCCAGGCGCGAGAGACAGACAGACAGACAGACAGACAGACAAACAAATGGATAGACAGACAGACCGAAAGACAGACAGACAGACAGACAGACAGACAGACAGAAGCACAGAATAACAAAACAGAGAGACAGACAGACAGACAGACAAACGGATTTTCTCTCGTGCCTGGAATTGTCATACGGGCACCGGACAAGACTAGCGCGAGAGAGTCTGGGGACGCGGCTAGGCACGAGCACTATCGGTATTGACCAAATCTCGGAGTCTAATGAAGTTTTATCCCGTGAAAACTTGAATTCTAATGCCTCTAGAGTTGTATAACCAAGCCACCGTTCGTGACTTTCTTCTAAGAGTTAAAGTGTTCCTGAGTTTGTAGGAATGTGTAGACAGCAAAGCTAAGTGTGTGTACACATGTACAGCAGAAATATTGAGTCTACATGCGTGGGCGTGTACGGTCACAAGACTGCATTGCGGAGGTTGTACGAAACATGGTAGCCAGACAGGCCTGAGACAAGAGACCACTGCCCTCTCCCGCCAAACAAGCAAAAGGGTAGTCGCTTAGCTATCCGGGATATACAGCGTGTGTGTGGTGTGGCATGCGCATGAGTGTCAGAGTGCATTGCACTCAGAAAAGAACTACTGCGAATGTACAGAAACGCAAGGATTGCCTTAAATCTCTTCAACTGGCTAGCACATCGATTGTCGACTTCCCCGGTTTAGTTGGAGCACATTGCTCATTTGCTCGGTCTGGAACTCGAAGCCTACACACAATACTCCATTGAACATGCACTACTATGTGTACCACAGTACGGTACATCTGTATACAGGATGATCACTGAAACGATTACCGTACAAACTTGTGGTGTGTGTGTGTGTGTGTGTGTGTGTGTGTGTGTGTGTGTGTGTGTGTGTGTTGGACGACATTCGCTACTCGAATCTTGAGGTCGACTCACATGTGAACGAAACTAACCAGAATAAAGAATAGTATCGATTAATCTTTGCATGCCAAGCTATCAAAGACACACGGAATGTTCCTCTGCAGCATAACCCATCCAACAAGTCTATCCTAGGCCTACTGAAAAGGCATTGCATGTACATAAACAAATTTTGGTTGAGAAATAGTAACTTTTGCCCTATACAGAGCATCGCCTTTGTTTAATTAAGATAAACCTCATGAAGCTTCATCACCTATTCACTGCCTTGGCAGCAAAAAAGTTGACCTGTAACACAAACATTACGTTATAGTGTGAGACATCCGTTGTTGTCACGTGACCAACTCACTTGTCTGAGGATTACCCATGCCTTCGCATCATACGTGAACATCAGTCGTATACTGACAAGAGGACCCATGTTGCTCGGTACGTCGCAGACTGCCTGGCCGTTCTTGTCGAAATCGCATAGTCTGATTCGATGTGGATTTTCGGCGGGGTTCGGGGCAACCGGTAGCACCACGTTTGATGAGTCGACTTGCTCGACTTCGATGGTCACGTTACTGCAGATGTCGCCGGGATGCTGTGTATTCCCCGACAGAATGAGAATCCTAAAGACAATTTGGTATTCAATAAGTTGGATAGAAATGCCCAACACAATTGGCTGCAAGAGAGACTACACGTAGACTGGTGGTTTCGTGCTCAGTTGTGGGCTTAATCAGACTTGAATTTGTCAACTAGAGTTGGACCATATTGGCAAGCGACGGCATCAAGATTTCCATATTACTGTATGTCTAAGTCGTGAACTGATAAGTAGCCCTAAGAGTCGGATTGCAAACGTATAGAACTTCGATTGAGAATGACTGCATTTGCAAGTTGCAAGTAATTCAAGGTGCGTGTGTGTGTGTGTGTGTGTGTGTGTGTGTGTGTGTGTGTGTGTGTGTGTGTGAACCAACAAAAACAAGAACGCTCTAAGGGCACATACCTCCACCAAGGCGCAACACTCCGCCATTTGTCTGAGACACCTATCTCTAACTATCGATATTCCCCATAGATGCCACAACACATTATCCCCATCCCAAAGGTCGCGTAACTAACCCATAGGACTTAAGGACATTTGAACATGGCGACTTCCACAGTTCACTAATTTCTCTCAGAAAGTCATTTAGCTGTTAAGTGCCGCTAACTGCAATGACTATCATAGACTCTACGTGGTACCAGTGTGCCTGTGTTTGCCACAGCCAGCCAAAACCCAAACTAAATCAGACCTAACGTTGGCAAAGACAAACAAACATCTCGTAAAAAATTTCATCGAAATCTGTCTGGTGCTTTTTGGGTAATCCTGCTAGCAGACAAACAAACAAACAAAATGAACCAAAACATAACCTCTTTAGCAGAGATACTGTAAACATGGAAATTTTCACTGGTTAATATTTTGCATTTTTTTGCATCAGAGAGCATTTCGCGAGTTAATTTTTGTTGTTCCGACATCAAAGCATGTCACGTGATTTTATCAATCACGTGGTCTAGTCTACCATGACGCTTCTGTTACAAAAAGTGGGGGTGTTGAGAGAAGACCATGTCTTCCACAGCCCACTGACATTCTCGGTCAATCACCGTCAACAGTAAAGGCTGCGAATGATTGTGTGTCGCTGCGAGAGGTCTCCCTACGAGGGCGTGCATTGGCAACGTGATACCTGGCAACGCCTTGTGATTTTTGAGGTATTTAAAATACCTCAACCACAAAAATAGCAAAAATTTTAACCACACAAAATTTCCATGTTTAGAGTAATTAAAACTTTCTAGCTCCTTTGCAGACACCCTAGCAGGTAAACTTAACCACCTATTTTCTCTTATCCAAAAATTACCGAAACCTGTTTCTAGCACTTACTTTGTCAATACGGTTGGCTTGTCAAACACAAACTGAATCGTGTCCCCTTTCTTCGGAGTCATTCCCCAGAAGATATCACGACTGAGATACACCTGGTCGAGTGTGTGAGATTGATATACATCCAATGTTGTCGACACACGAGCGGGCGGATTCGTAAACGGAGGCGGAGGAAGATTCTTCTTGAAATCTCTGTCCTACGAAGGCAAAAAACTGTAGTAAGTTACGCCGTGGTTCAAACGTAGAGACACATGCCGTTACTTTTAGTTTTTGAATTTTGCCTTTTAGTGATGAATGTTGTCCGACGTGTTGAAACAACGACGGTTTGTAACGAATTCGTACTTTCGCCTTTTCTTTGCCACACATTTTCTGTCTCCAGACGAACACGATTACAATCAAACACGTTTACCGATGCCAAACAGACACACCATATCGTGTTCCGGATGACACACTTTGACAAACAGAAAATGATCCAGCAGCCAGTCGATCGGCTTGTCCTTGTGAAACATCATGAAGAAAGACGCCAACCTGTACAGGTCACTCGAGTGAAATAACTTTCCTACGTTCAGCCCAAACTCACGTACGACACTTAGTCAGTCATATGTCAGCTACTCGACATACCGATAAATCCTAACGCGGAAAACTCCAGAAGAACCCAGTTGGGCATGGCCGCTGAACTCTCTTGAACAAATCCATTAATTCGTGCAACAAAACTAGGTGTGCTTAATATGTCATCTTCAAGCTAAACAAAGAATGACGTTACAATTAAAATAGTAGCACTTTGACCAAACTACTGGAGACAGAGAAATTTCAGTGGTAAAATTTTAGTGGAAAGTTTTAGTGGAAAGTTTTAATGGTCGATCCTGAGAAGACCTCAAACACACCAGAGAAATCATTTTGGCAACCAAAGCATGCATGGTCGGCACATGTCTTAGACATGCAAAAAATAACCAAAGACACAAGCATGCACACACAAGCATGCATGCGCACACGTGCACAGACAGACAGACAGACAGACAGATCGCTTTCTCTACCAATAACTAGAGCTAACTTTATGCAAAACAACAACAGTCAATGGACAAAATGTTGAATGTCTCTATCATATGTAGACAGGCATACAGACAGACAAACAGACAGACATACAGACAGATAGATAGATACACACACACACACACACACACACACACACACACACACACACACACACACACACACACACACACACACACACACACACACACACACACAAACAGACACACACACACACACACACACACACACACACACACACACACATGCACGGACGCACACACACACACACACACACACACACACACACACACACACACACACACACACACACACACACACACACACATGCACGGACGCACACACACACACACACACACACACACACACACACACACACACACACACACACACACACACACACACACACACACAGAAACGAACAGACAGATAGACAAACACACAGATGGACAGACACACAGACAGACAGGCAAGACAGAAAACGACAGACAGAGACAGACAGAGACAGACAGACAGCAGGATTTGAAAAATCCGGTCGCCAAGTCGCCATATGGCGACCACTTCTAGATGGCTGGCGACTAAACGAACAGTGTGGTCACCAATTTGGTGACTAGAAATATTTGGTAGTTTCTAGTCTTTTGTGACAGTGGCTCTTGGATGCAAACCACCTGCTTAGCAAATGTTTTGCATTACAATTAAGTTAATTAAGGTAAGTTGCCACCTTCAACGTCTACCATTTAGTGGCACCCAGCGATGTATGCCGTCTACGTAGCACCTTCTACATATCCTGTAACAACATATCACCTAGTAATCGCCAGTTGTTGCTATCCTCTGGTGTACACCATCATTTTATAAACTCTACTGCCTGTACTGATCTCATTGGTCTCTGCAATCAGCTCCAGACAAACCCAACTAAAGACATGCAGGCGCGTAAAATTTTTCAAACAATCGCGGTCACTCCTATCTTCATATGCTACACCAACAAATCCAAGTCAACAGCTCTATCATCGACGAGACGCCATTGTGCAGCAGTTTCTCCCGAATGAAACATGAAATCCGCAGCCAATCGTAATTGAAAGTGACGACAACTGCCTATTTAGATCCTTTTTCTAAGCTGTTGAAAGGAAACGAAGAATCTGACAATCTGGAATTGAGACAAATAAAAACTATTTTGTAGATCTTTGCAAATGGTGGGCGTAGGAAGTGGCAAAACAAACAGCTTTTCTCGCAGCAAGCTGCCCGAGTGTCTTTCTATATCAGGAAGCTACCAGGTAAGTCCAGGAGCTCATACGTTTCCTAGTGCTACTAAGAAAGTCTGTTCAGACAAAAGTTTCTGCATGTCCAGTTCTGAAATCTAGATGTTGAATGATGCCACACGCTATTGAAACGCTACCACAACAACGTTTATCACGTGCGTTCTAGAGATTAGCACAGCTAGCCATAGGAAACCACGTGGGGTGTGGGTATTACTTGAGAGTTACCGGATGTACTGTTCTCAGCAAATCAATAGTAGTCTACGGAACCAGCCCGCACGTTATCTTTCAAAACAAGACCCGGATTGTCTGCATCTCGTTGTGTTACAATGTCCCGTATTCGGGTGCTTGCTAGGTCAACTACTTTACTGATAGTCTGTCTAGCCACCAGAGCTTTTTCTTCTCCATTGTTGCAATGTGTAGTGAAAAGAAGGTTTGGAGCATAAATTCAACGATAGGTAGGATGCAATAGAGGATGAGGTTTCGTAGGAGAGGGACGGAAGTGGACGTGCTTTGATGCTGTCACCGCCATGGCGCCTCACTTCGTGAATTTCGTCCCAAGAAACAAGATGACCAGCTACCCTGTTTCGATCAGCATAGGATGCAGTGTATCTTAGTCGATTGCTAACAGCAGTTTGCATTGGTCTCGTGATTTCTTTTGCACAGGAGAGGAAGATGAAATGAGCGGAAATGGCTGATCTTGAAATGCACGGTGTGCGGTAAGTACATTCACTACGAAGTACGAGCGCTTTTATATGAATCTTCAGGCCTTCAGGTGCACGTTGATTGTTTTGGAGGCGATTTATTGTTGTTTAGGGTACAGGCAAAACAATATTTGTCTAGATGGTTTTGCGCCTTGCTGGTCGGGAGCCAACTTTTGAACCTCCTGCACATTTAGCTCCACCGCTAGAAGGCAATTTGCTTCCCTTATGCTATTGCATTGGTGTTTTTCTTTTCACTTTGCAAGAACAGCACCAAACCGTTGCTTGCGAGGGTGTCTATCGGTTGCATGAAATACTAGTTTCGTCGACTTGGATCAGCTCCTCTGACAAACAGCAAGCGGGGCTGATGGTAGTAGGCGGGACTTAGGCTTTTGAGCTTTGTCAGATGAATACCCGTACTCATTGTTCTGCGTATATTTCAGTCAGCAAACGTTGTACAAGCACTCTGGCGTGGCCTTTACTTCTTGGTTCGTTGTAGCATGGTTCTTGAAAAGTTCAAGAGAGTTCAGTTCCGCACTACTCATCAAGGCACTGTCGTCATCATACTCAACGTGATAATCAGAAAAAAACAATTGATGAACATTCAAAGAACAGGCAGTATTGCAATGCTAATATCAATTTCGTGTTGCATGATTATGATTCAGTAACGGCTGGAATTTTAGGATTTCTATTAACCTGCTTTGGAGATCAGAAATGATTGTCATCTGTTCTTTTACCTGCAGTTGAAGCGTAAACAGTATTTACTGTTATTAGCTATATATGATCAATAGAAGCTATATACTGTACGTATATCTAGCATATTATGCTCTAGTGTCCTACACGTCTAATTTTGCTCTTCTTTACGTCGTGTTCGCTGGTTTTTCATACCTAGTAGCATTCAAGCGCCTAATTTACTCTTGTACCTGTAGCTGAACGTTGTTGTGTTGAGAAGAGAAAGTCGCAACACCTAAAAGGGTCCTTGTCGTGAAATCTTGCCATAGCAATGTAAGTAACCCAGCGTGAGCATTCACATTCGATAACAGCTATAAAGTCAAGGCAACCGATCGATAATTTTTGCTGATGTTTGCGCTTTGGGATTATCCAGCGGGTACTTTGAAAGATAGACTACGGAGTTGTTCCTTACACTGTAGTAGCACTGAGTCAAATAGAGAATTAAGAAAACGCTCAAAGAATGCTCGTCTTATTGAATGGATTACCAGGATGTGGATGTGATGACAAACCACATAATCACATTAATTAACATTACAAAACCACACAGCCACATTTTGTTTGGTTGTAGCTATACAATTAGTTGAAAGTTTCTATAAAATATGAATACTCATAGTATAACATAAAAGAATCCCAAGTACAATACTGTAGATTGATGTGTTTACTAACCAATGTTCATCCAACGTTACTGCAAATTCCTAGTTAGGTCCTAATGTAATGTCAAACATGATAATCTGGGAAAGGGTCTCAACAGTGATATTAATGACTTGTTTACTTCTGGAATGTCTGACCTAGAAACTAGTAAAAGTTTGGCGACCAATCGTTCCTCTAGGTGGCCAAACTGGCGACCAGATTCAAACACATTTTTTGAACCTTGAGACAGACAGACAGACAGACAGACAGATTGGTACAGAAAGACAGACAGACACACCTCCACACACACAAACACACACACACGCATGTGCAAGCACAAGCTCGCTTCAATACTACCAACACCAACCCGTGTTCTCGTTACACTTCATGCACTAGTCACAAGCCTGATTAGTTCACCTGAAGATAATATCGTCCTTTATTCCGTGCATACATCATCATAAAAGCATAATCTAAGTTCTGCTTTGTCCGCCATCTGCACAAGTTTAGACACCCAACATGTATAAGATCCCTAACAACAGACTTACAAAATGTACTGCTGCTTACCGTACTCTGTCGTGGTCGTCTCCAAATGACAACGTCAGACCATCTAAACTTGGGTAGAAACTTTGAGGTGGGGAAATAATTTCCAACAAACCCAAATCAATTGCTGACAGAAATCTGAAAAAATTCATGCATTTGCTGAACACCAGAGAACTCTACACTAATTGATTGCCCGTAAGCATGCATGCTCACCGTGACTTGATGCCCTCGGCTACGTCTCGTACGTACGCTATGTCCCACTATCAACACCACGATTAGTCTGTATTAGTGATTGGTTATCAATGTGGGCATGTTGTGCACCTCTGCAATCATCACCGTAATGACTACATCTTGCTTGTCGTCGTCTGTAAGCGCTTTCAGTAGAGAGTCGATCGTATCCAACAGGTACGTCTGCTTGTCTCTCTTCACAGTCGGAATACCGATAGCAATGGACACTGCCAATAAAAATTAAAATAATTAATCATTGATTTATACCCAATACTTCACAATAATATCAATAATTACACTAATTTAATGATACAATACATACATAATGTCAATTTCATGTGTACATTCATACCTCCTCGTCTCTTCTTCGACAGCTCAAATGCAGGTTGAATGTCTTGTTGACTGCGTAGATGAGACATTCCAGGCAGCAGCTCGATGCGAAGCTGCTCCAGTTGATTTGCCGTTATGTTAGGTTCTACTGCTCGTATAGGCTGGTTGACTGACGAAGGCGCTCGCACAACTGGCTTTAGTGATGAAGCTATACGTTCTCTGTTCTTTCTGAAAATATTTTCAATCTCATTTCGTATGTTGACAAAGTCTCGCGATCTTTCATTGCTTTGAGACACTGCTGACTTAATACGCCACTCGAGCTCATTCAATTGTCGAGCAACATTATTGTCTTCTTGGACTAACACGGCTATTGATACAGGAAATTTATTAAAACATGTACTCAATTGTAAGTCACTCAATCATTAGTGAGAAGACAGTCATTGATGGGTAAGTTACTGAAATCCGATATACACACATGCATGCACACACAAGCATGCACGCAGACACGTGTACAGACAGACAGACAGACAGACAGGCAGACAGACAGATCACTTTCTGTACCGATAACTAGCGCTAACTTTATGCAAAACAATAACAGTCAATGGACAAAATGTTGAATGTCTCTATCATATGTAGACAGACATACAGACAGACATACAGACAGAAGACAGATAGATACACACACACACACACACACACACACACACACACACACACACACACACACACACACACACACACACACACACACACACACACACACAGACACACACACACACACACAGACACACACACACAGACACACACACACACAGACACAGACACAGACACAGACACACACACACAAGACACACACACACACACACACACACACACACACACACACACACACCACACACACACACACACACACCACACACACACCACACACACACACACACACACACACACACACACACACACACACACACACACACAGATGGATGGACTCACACACACACACACACACACACACACACACACACACACACACACACACACACACACACACACACACACACACACACACACACACACACACACACACACACACACAGATGGATGGACTCACACACACACACACACACACACACACACACACCACACACACACACACACACACACACACACACACACACACACACACACACACACACACACACACACACACACACACACACACACACACACACACACACACACACACACACACACACACACACACACACACACTAGTCTTAGGTTGCAATCAGAAGCTAGTGAAGCCGAATCAAGCATCACACACTACACAGGTACAGTACACATGTATGTCAAACAGATAGCTAACAGTGTAACCTCATTATCACAATTTATCTGCGTACAGTACACATCATCTGAACAACAGTACACTGTAATCACATAACAGAACAGAAACAAAGCAGACAATGTCACGGCAAGTACTCTAAATTAACAAACAACACACTTGTCTGGATATCCCATCAAGAAATCTTAATTAATTGATAATATAAAAACGCTGGAACCCATCAAATTTCACTGTTTGCTGTGAATATTGCACGTCCAACCTCATCATGGCCTGTTGAACACTCTAACATTCAACCACCATGGTTCCGCCCGCTCATCAAGAGAGTTCGTGTTTACAACACACCATGAGACCGTCACATGCCAATTAGGTCTACGCTCCACCTACCTAAACAGCGCTCTGCATCCCTAGACTGTACAAAACGCTTTGTATCGCTGAAGGCGGGTGATAAAAAGCAACAACCAAAACGTCTATTATCTGAAGTAGTTCAAACGCCATTCGTAGACAAAATGGTTGCGCAACCACAAGTTTCATATCCATGTTATGTTCGTGTCCGACTCGTCACGTACAACACTGATATTTACAACTGGCACTAGGAGACACAATGTTGTCTCCCCACTCACCCCACGAGTCTATAAACACAGCGTTGGCATCACTAACTTAGGCCAATTACAACTAATAGAGAACACCATTCTACACTCGCCAGTTGGACTTGTTGTTCACAACGTGACAGCAAGCGTAGCAACGCTGATTCCTCCCTGCATCATTCACACCGCAAACCTACCCAGTAGTCGACACCCACTGTTACAAAACCGGAAATACAAGGAGAGGCCCTTCCACTGGGTTCCTACGCAAACTACTAACGTCCAGAGACGTGAGTTCAACGTGACACACTTAGATGTCATTGAGTACGAGCAAGGGCTCAAAACTGGCTGATAGGGGTGTTTCTCGGAGAGTGAGAAGAATGCCTACTCACCTCTGTCCGGCACACGACTGACTGTGACCAAGTAACCAAAGGAAAAGACGACGAGAAAAACGGCTAGTGCTGCAATTGACGTAGGACGAGGACGAACGACTTTCATCAGGAAACAAGAGAGAGAGTGATAGCCGCACCTTGGAGTAGGAAATTATCACGTGTTTCCAGAAAAGCCCGGATAACACCACGAAAATAGTAAAAATAATAAATCTTTTTAGTAGTTTTTAGATAGTTTTCTGTCATGTATTATTCTATTGTAATGTTAAAAATGCGAGTACAGTTAAGCAATTCTGAAACCCATTGAAGTATAGAGTGCAATGGCATTTACTCTGTCAACCTCGGTGTCTAAATATGCGGATTTCCATCCTTTGTTTCTGTGATGTTGTAAGACAAGTTTCACCAGAGCCGTTCCGAGACCTCTCTTGCGATACTGTGGCAGCACTCCTACCCAGTGTACTTGTGCTCCATGCTCACTAATCCAAGCGAATGCGGTCGCTACATACTTGCCATCCATCTTCAGAAAGAAAAATCCATTTGGATCAAACATCTCTGTCTTAACAAATCTAGAAACGCACGATACGTGGCGCTTGCATTGACACAGAAAATACTCAAGCAAAGATTTGGTTTCTCTCTTACGTGTCGAGAAACCTCTTGCTGCTCCAGTCTTTGACGTGATTACCAAATGCTTGTGTAACTAAAATAGAAATACCAGCTGCCAAAGGATGTCCATCTCCATAAAACAATATTGATTCAAACCACAAAGGCAAGATAAGTCAAATGCACAGAAGAAAACTAAAGCACGTAAATATTGCTTATCAAAAAATCTTTTAATTTCAACTGCTATATAGTCTCTCGGTAAAAATGATTATTTCTATTAATTGTATACCATATTATAAACCAATCTGGTAATGCTAGTATTTCTATTACTGTTACAGCAAGTTGAAGTTTAAGTCATTAATTTGCTTTAATTCATTAATTTATTAACTTATTGATTTATCTCATTGCTTTGATTTGTCTTGTAATCATAGTCTAATATGGTGAACAAGTGCATGTGTTGATCGAATCACTGTTAAGTGCATGCTGTAATACACAAAACTGCCCATACCTCGGGTATTAGCACAAGCATGCCAGCTGTGAAATTACCTATTCTACAAAACATTATTTCAAAGCTATAAAATAGAAACAAAATGTTTTTGCAATAGATTAGGCAATGAACTTGAAAAGGCGACTGTAAAAATCTTGGCAAATTGTCAGATTTAGTGTAGAGTTCCTTAATTAAGTTAATTAAACTCTGACAACAAACCAAATTCGACCAAAAAACATCAGAGCATCAGATTATGAATACGTGGAAGCAACATTTTAGTGACATCATCGATCACAGTGAACCTATGGCAAACATTGAGCAAGAAAAAATAAATTTAATTTACCAACGAAAGTAAAATATACTAAACATACTAAATATTTAATACTTAAAATACATACAATATCTAAAAAATTTGATCACCTACCCAGGTCTTCCCAGGTGGCTGCACTGTTCGTATCCTGCAACAAACACCAACAAACAGCCAAAACATACAGCTCTACACAAGTCCAATCTAGGGTCTTGTCCTTGCAAGTTCAATTTGCAGTAAAAATTTACTAACCTGCCAATTTTCAATTTCACATCCTTCAGGCAGTCTGATGTCATTCAGATTTGGATCATTCAAACACTGCAACACCATGCGAACTTTCTCATCTGTATTTTCCATGTTGGTGTTAGCGCGCGCTGTAGACATCCCGTATGTCGGCTTAGTACACAAACGAGTCGCCCTTCAGTCGTCTCTAATGCAAACCTGCTGGCTGTCTAGACTTGGTGTTTTGAGAACAATGGTAGATTGACGTTTGTTAAGTCAATGAGACAGTGTAGTGATTGCTATTCATTCAGACGTCTCGTGCGTTGAGCGTTCGTGTGGAACACGACAGCTTTGGAGCTATTGACGTGCCCAGCGACAAATACTATGGAGCAAACACAGCTCGATCACTGAAGAACTTCGCTATTGGTGGTCCTACAGAGCGGATGCCGGTAAGATTTGTAATGCAAATCCCCGGATGAAAAAATACCTTGCACAGTACTGTATTAATACAATGTGTTGGATGACCAATCTGGCAATGAATACGTCAGTAAATAAAGATAACACGTTTTCACCACGTGTAATAATCACGCAGTAGTAAATTGTGTATTTTAATGTTTCTGTCTTGTGGTGGTCTGATTGTATGAAAGAGATGACGTCATATGATAAACTGGAAATACTAGCATAGTAGCACGATACGGATAGTAACTTTGTAATTGTTTGTAATTCGGCCTTGATTTCAGATTCCGATTATTCACGCATTTGGGTATTTGAAACGAGCAGCTGCTGATGTGAACGTTGAGTTTGGTTTGGATAGAGGCAAAGCTGAAGCTATCATGAAAGCAGCTGATGAGGTATGATCGGGTCTTGCAAGTATGTGTATATGCATCTATGTCAACATCCAGTTAGCATAATTTCCTGTAGTGATGGCAAAAGTTGAGAATTTTTTTGAAATTTGGTTCGTCTTTGTATGTGGCATGTAGATGCTAGCCACTCAGTATTGGGTGAGATTATAATGCAATTTTGTATTTATTCTGTCTTGTTTGGTAGTCTTGTCTTTCAGGCTTCATGTTTATTGTAATCGTGTGACAAATTACTGTTTTGTTTGTTGTACTTGTAAATAGTCTAAGGAAACAAAATGGCAAATTAGAAGCGAATAGTTTTATTGTGAAAAGCTTGTCATTGGTATTGATAATGACTGACTTGTATAGATCTAGTATCAGATGGAATTAAGTCATAACTAGATGACATCGTTTATGATCACACGCAGCTATAGAAGTACAGGGCATTTGCTAACAGTTGCATTTTTGATCAGACGTTAGTGTTTGGTCAAGGCTTGAGATTACGTACGTTTGCACTACCGTAGATAGGCGTTTACACTGCATACAAATAAATACGTACAATACACACATTGGTGTTTAGCCATTTTGTAGTCAGAAACTTGAGGGAAGTGTGGTGGGTTAGTGCAGTTTCCATATTGCCAGAGAAATTACACCGGTTTCTGTACAAACCTTACATGCTGTAGTATGATGGAATTACGTTTGAGGATGCCCACAGCATACATTGGTTATGTTGGAAGTATTACAATGTAACTCGCTGAAAGTCAGTCGTACATGCTGTACTTGGACGCTTGTAGAGTAGCCGCATCTTTTAGAAATTTGTCTTTTGTTGCAGGTGAGCTCTGGCAAACTTGATGACCATTTCCCTCTTGTCATCTGGCAAACTGGGTCGGGAACTCAGACAAACATGAATGTAAATGAAGTGATCAGCAATAGAGCCATTGAAATGTTGGGTGGCACACTAGGGAGTAAAGAGCCAGTACATCCAAACGATCATGTGAATAAGAGCCAAAGTTCTAACGACACTTTTCCAACTGCCATGCATATTGCCGTTGCAAGAGAAATAGACAGTTGTTTGATACCTGGATTATCGGCACTCAGGAAAGCACTTGCAGTGAAATTGGAGCAATTTAAAGACATTGTGAAGATTGGACGAACGCATCTTATGGTTAGTCTAATGCAGAGCAGATAGAGACGAAGGTGTAACTGTACATGGACAGACAATGGACAGACATGCAAACACAGAGAGAGGTAGACAGGTGGGCACACAGACAGACAGAGAGATAGCCAGATGAATGGATGGATGGACAGGCAGTCATGGAGACTTACAGACAATACAGATGAACAAACAAAGCTTAAGATTGTATTTATGCACGAAACAAGTGCAAACTACTACAGATTTCTGTGCTTACTATTGCTTGCTGCTGAATATAGGATGCGACTCCACTGACAGTAGGACAGGAATTTAGCGGTTATGTGGCACAAATGGACGGTTCCATTGATCGAATTCGGTCGACTCTGCCACGCCTCTATCAACTTGCCATTGGTGGAACTGCTGTCGGCACCGGTCTGAACACTCGTATCGGATTTGCTGAAAAGATGGCTTCCAAAGTAGCCGAAATCACAGGCTTACCTTTTACTAGTGCTCCAAACAAATTCGAGGCTTTGGCCAGTCACGACACGTTAGTAGAAGTTCACGGAGCTCTCAATGCAACGGCCTGTAGTCTAATGAAGATTGCGAACGACATACGTTTGCTAGGATCGGGACCAAGGTGTGGAATCGGAGAACTGCATTTGCCAGAGAATGAGCCGGGAAGCAGCATCATGCCGGGAAAGGTAAACCCAACTCAGTGTGAGGCTGTCACCATGGTGGCTGCTCAAGTGATGGGTAATCATGTGGCTGTGACTGTTGGAGGGAGCAACGGGCATTTTGAGTTGAACGTATTCAAGCCGTTAATTGTTTCAAACGTGTTACGCTCTGTAAGGCTACTTGGAGATTCGGCCGTTTCCTTTACAAATAATTGCGTCATCGGCATCGAGGCGAACACTAAAAGGATTGAACAATTACTGAATGAGTCACTCATGTTGGTGACAGCTCTCAATCCTCATGTGGGATACGACAAGGCTACAAAGATTGCCAAACAGGCTCATGCCGATGGAATCACGCTGCGTGAATCTGCTCGGTTGCATGGACTGACTGATGAACAGTTTGATCAATGGGTCAGACCTCAGGATATGCTTGGCCCAAAGTAGACTTGGACGTGACTGTAGAGAAGCAGTTCTGTGATCTCATGCTCAGTATGTTTTCTCTTATGTGTGAAATATCAGTCACTATTTACTGTGCTTACTATTCTAGAAACATTGAAATTGAAATAGTTGTTTAGTTGTAGTCAGTTGGCTGCACTACTCTGTAAGTGTCAACTACAGTAGTGCTATGCAACTGTTACCATTCGAGTTTCTCTCAGCTGCTTTGTTTGCCTGACATTTCAATTGCAAATCCAGATAACTACAGGCTAGGTCTTTATTAATCGAGGACACGTAGATGCTTTGTTTTATTACGAAGACCGATCTGATGCATTTCACTGCTCTGTTCGTTTGACTTGTGTGATTTGTACAGACCATACTTTTCTTGCTAATTCTGATGCTTGTATCTGACATAATAGCGTAACTGCCCAGCAACAAAAAGCAAATTTTAATTAGATTCAGTGGAACCTAAAGCTTATATAGCTAGTGTCTTTACGACTCGAGTAGCACAGGGGAGCAAGGTTGTAATGTTTTCATAGATGTTTGTCTGCGTATCTGTCTGTCTGTCTGTCTGTCTGTTTGTCTGCCTGTCTGTCTGTTTGTCTGCCTGTCTGTCTGTCCGTCTGTCTGTCTGTCTGTCTGTCTGTCTGTCTGTCTGTCTGTCTGTCTATCTGTCTGTCAATACATATATTTGCATATTGCAGCTGCTAGTACAGGCTAAATATTGTCCAGCGACCTGTCTGTCTGTCTGTCTGTCTGTCTGTCACAAATATTTGAACTTTTATCTGTGATACATTTTGCAATCTAGGATACATTGTACTATGTACTGTCCAACTACTAGTAGTGTTCATCAACTAAGCTAAATTTAAACTTGTGTAAAACAAAGTGAGGGCCATACTTAGAGCTTAGCAGTGTATAAGCCTCCAGTACTAGCTGCTGGCTGAAGTATTGGGTGGCAAAGAGGTTACACCTGTTGCCTTCAGACGGCGAAGCTTTTGTCTGTCTGTCTGTCTGTCTGTCTGTCTGTCTGTCTGTCTGTCTGTCTGTCTGTCTGGTCTGTATGTGTGTTTGTCTGTATGTGTGTCTGTCTGTTTGTGTGTCTGTTTGTCTGTTTGTGTCTGTGTCTGTCTGTGTCTGTCTGTATGTCTGTCTGTATGTTTTTCTGTGTGTCTGTCTGCATGTCTGTTTGTGTGTTTGGCCTGTCTATGTGTCTGTCTGTATGTGTGTCTGTCTGTATGTGTGTCTGTCTGTCTGTGTGTCTGTCTGTATGTGTGTCTGTTTGTAAACACGATATCTCTTGAACGGCTTAACTAATTAACATATCAATATGAACATTTCAGAACATGGAAGATCTTGCCAAAATCTTGAAGGAATTAAAAAATGGGCACGCAGAAATAAACTCTGAGATTCTCACAAACTTTCTAGGCCCCGGGATCATCCAACTTATTTTATATCCGTTGAGTAATGAAGCTAAAAGTGCCTCTCGTTATGGTAATATATCTCCTAGTAGCAGAACAGTTGAAGTGCGGTGGATGATGAGACGTGCATGTGCCTGGTCATGTGCTGATTCGTTTGGTCTGGACGCTCGAGCGCGCACTATGGTGGGAATGTCAGTAATCGTGATTATTGCAGGATTCTTTGTGTTTGCGGCTGATGCAGCCACCTTTCCACAATCCGTCGACTGCCAGTCGATGCCACAGAGTAGTTACAAGTTCTGTGACCCGAAGTTGACGCCGGAAGAGCGAGCAACAGATCTGGTGAGATGGGATTCATGTGCTACAGTACAGGACTGTAGACGGACGCAATAAAATATGCAGAGAATATGTGACACGGATGTGTCTTTGGGGTAGGTAGGTAGGATATAGATTAGAGATGGACGAAAACAATAATGAATTATTAATTAACTTAATTAAGTTAAGGTTCGTAGAAATTAATTTAAGTACCGGTAACATTTTAGTTTGTGAACATTGCAAGGCATGAGTAGATACAGAAAGAGAATAATAAGCCAGCTAGGTAATCAAACAGTGGCAGACAAACAGGCAGCTAGACTCGTCTATGTAATTATATATTAGAATGGAATATTTATACATGTAGGTATAGTGCTGAGCTAAGAATTAAAATATAGTTAACATGCAAATAGACAGACAGATAGACAAACGGACACACACACACAACGGATTTTGCAGTTTAATTAATAAAAGAAGACAGACAGACAGGAAATGTAGTTTTAGTTCTAAGCTTGTTCAGTAGTGTTGATCTTTTTAGTCTCTAGGTGATTCTGTTTGTTTTGACTCTTAGTTACATATTTTATGTTGCTAGATTCATGTTTCAAATATATGTACGGACAGACAGACAGACAGACAGACAGACAGACAGACAGACAGACAGACAGACAGATATACAAAGACAAGCAGACAGACAGACAGACAGATCTAGATATAAGTGTTTTAGTTTGCTGTAATGTTAGCTTTCAATGGACATGAGTCTAGTTGTATTACTGTAGTTCTTTGCAGAATTGTATCATAGTTTGATGTAAGAAGTAAAAGACAGACAGACAGACAGACAGACAGACAGACAGACAGACAGACAGTTTGTTTATTGCTATAAATACTCTACTTATACACAACCTACTGGTAAGCTATTACACTCTAGACCACTCTAACTATACAAAATACTTTACAAACAAACATGGCACTCTCATCAACAAAATAAATGGCGAAAGTTGTTGTCATGTGTAATTTTATTGTCAAATGACTAGGTCAGTAGGTTGAAACTGGATGAGCAAATTCAGCAAACGTGGACAATTGCTCCAGCTATTAGTCGTCTTGGTATTAATGCATACAACTGGAGGTAGGCAGCATCTACACGTACGTTCAACAGTTAGTTATAGTACAAGTCTGATCAGAGTTTTTCTGTTAGATCTAATTGTGTCCACGGTTGGTCAGCATCTGGAGGTCACTGGAGCTCAGACATGAAATGGACTGTGTTTCCTGCTCCTATTGGTCTTGGTGCGACGTTTGATGTTGATCTTGTGAGAGCAGTAGGGGAAGCCGCTGCAGACGAGGGTCGGGCTTTGCATAATTTGATGTTGGCAAAAAACAATGGGACGAGCACTGAAGCTGCGGCTCTCAACTGCTTCAGTCCAAATGTTAATCTGTTTCGAGATCCAAGGTAGCTGTATTGTCTACGTAGTTTTTGGTCTTCTCTTGTTTCTGTTGCTTGTTGTTTTCTTTCTTTCTTGTTTTTGTTGTTGTTGTTGTTGTTGTTGTTGTGTGTTTATGAGTCTGTGCATGGGGAATGGGCATTTATTTGTTTGTATGTATGTATGTATGTTTGTTGTTTCTATGGACAACGGTAATACAATACGTTATATTGTGGTACCTTTCTCTACTTTAGTCTCCACACCTGCAAACAGTTTTTGTCTAAACTAATTTATTCTATTTTTTATATTTACTAAATGTAGATTCATCAGAACAAATTAGTCTCAGTAGTGGTAGAGAATTAGAGTAGAGAATTTAGACTTTGTAGTAGCAAAGTTTGTGAGCAATAAAACAATTTGTTTATCTGTTTGTTTGTTTGTTTATTTTCTTAATTAACTCATTTTTTATCAAGATGGGGAAGAGGTGAAGAAACATTTGGTGAGGACCCTTATGTGCTATCACAAATTGGTGTAGCCTACACTCGTGGACTTCAAGAAGGCAGTGATCCTCACTATGTCAAGGTACAAAACAACGACCACCATTAGATGCAAATATTGTGTTACGTACATTTGCTAACATTGCAGATTGTAGCTTGTCCCAAGCACTACGCGGTCCACAGTGGTCGTGACAACGATCGTGCACACTTCACGGCTAATGCAACTATGCATGATTTGTATGACACGTATCTTCCCGCATTCAAGTCGCAGATCATGGGCGGCAAGGCCGGGCAGGTGATGCCAGCCTACAGTGGCACTCGATGCAAGATGATTCCAAATGGAGCACCAGACTGCGCAAACGACTTTCTTCTTAAAACGGTGCTACGTGAGGAGTTTGGAGGGTACAATGTTTCAGTTTGCTCTGACAATGGTAAGAGAGCTCGCTCACAGACATCTAGTATGATATGTATAAATATGTAGTTTAGGTGGTGTATCTATGGTGCACAACACACATCACTTTGTTGACTCTAATGAGTTGGCAGCCGCGGTTAGCATTAATGCAACAACAGATTTAGATCTTGGCCATGATGCCATCTATTCAAAAAATTTGGGGAAAGCCGTTGAAGACCATCTGGTGTCACCTCAGACTATAGCTGATTCCGTGTGGAGAAATTTTTACTGGAGAATCAGATTAGGGGATTTTGATCCTCCAAATGTGAGTGTGAAGTGGTTGGGTTTTGAGTTTAGTACTTAGCACTGTTCAACCTTAGATGGTCAGCTACCAGTCTCTTGGTGCGGATCGTTTGAATACAAAGGAAAACCAAGACTTGAACTTGAAGTCGGCACGGGAATCTATTGTTTTGTTAAAGGTTTGTTGTGTATCAAGTAATTAATTGTCTGACGACGTCTGTGACCCTTCCAGCCATTTCAATTTTTATTTTTCAAATTATTTAACTCACAATTTAAATTTTTGTCAAAATTTTTGACTAACAAACTTCTATTTTGTATTTTTCATTTTTCAAAATTTAATTTTAATTTTTCTGAACTATCATGTTATGTAGAATACAAACAGTGCTTTGCCTTTAAAGACGGACTTAAAGAGCATTGCTGTTATTGGTATGTAACACTTACGAATGTGACGACTTTTCTTGAGGTGTTTCTGTTGTTGTGTAGGACCTAATGCAAACAGCAGTCAGGTGCTGCTCTCAAACTATGAAGGCATTCCGGACACGATCACAACTGTTCTCCAAGGAATTGAGGTTAGGGTTGGATAATTTTGAAATACTTGGAATGATCACATGAACTATCATGTGACTCATTTTTTGTATACTGTCATGCAGGCAGCAGTGTCGTCGAGCACTAAAGTAACATACAGTGCTGGTTGTGAAGACACTAGATGTACAAACAAGGATATGTTTAATGACGCTACGGCAGCCGCAAAGAATGCAGACGTATGATGTCGTGGCATTCCTACTTTTTGTAACATAGTGTATTAACGGTAGGATAATTGATAGGTAGTGATCATGGTGATGGGTTTGAGTGGACATTTGGAAGGCGAAGGACATGATCGTGATCCTACATCATGTGGCAATGAGGACAGAGAGAGCATTGGTTTGCCAGGCTGTCAGTATGATCTAGTGAGAAAACTAAGTTCAACACATTTACAGCATATTTTAATTTAAGTGCCAACACAATCTATTATTCCAGACACAACTTATTTGGGGAATTAATTCAAAGACGGTTCTTGTGCTCATCAATGGCGGCCCTCTATCGTTAGATCATCAGAAAGTAACGGTGTCAGTCTTTCGTTGAGAGATTTCTCTTGTAGAATATCGTGGGAGAAAGACCACATACCAGCAATTATAGAAGCGTTTTATCCTGGAGCTGTGGGTGGTCGTGCTGTAGCCGATGTTTTGTTTGGTGAGTTGTTTTGCAAGTGTGTATAGTACTGTTGTTGAAAGGGTGCATGTGATATGATGCAACTATTTGAATAGAAAAAATTGGTGGTTGCATTGTATATCATCTCCATTGCTAAAATCCAAATGAAATAGAGAGTAATGGTTGAGCAAAAGTAACATAAAGTAAAGGTTTGATACCACAGATTTTGTGACCGTAGGAGATTACAATCCTGGCGGAAGAATGCCTGTTACAACAGTAACTGGCGTTAAAGACTTGCCAATCGTCCAAGACTACAACATGTCAACACCACCTGGTCGTACCTACAAGTGAGATGCTTGTTATTCTACGACCGAGAATTAACTCTTTAGCCATCATTGTTTGGGGTGTGTAGATACTATACGGGAAATACGGTTTTTCCATTTGGTTATGGCTTGTCTTACACGACCTTTCAGTACAGCGATCTCAAACTGTCACAATCATCCATTCAGGTTCACATGTCATCATGTAGTGTTGACCATGACAGGTAGTATGTTTGACATTCTAGGCATGTGCAAAGCTTTCTGTATCATTTATGGTGAAGAACACTGGACAAATGAATGGTGATGAAGTTGCTCAGTTGTATGTGACGGCTCCGAGAGAAGGCATCAAATACCCTGTTCCGATACGAACACTTTCAGGTTAGGTAAACTAAGAAAGGTTAGCTAATCAAGTGTTATGTGCATTTCTATACATTATGAAGCTGTTGTGTGTGTGTGTGTGTGTGTGTGTGTGTGTGTGTGTGTGTGTGTGTGTGTGTGTGTGTGTGTGTGTGTGTGTGTGTGTGTGTGTGTGTGTGTGTGTGTGTGTGTGTGTGTGTGTGTGTGTGTGTGTGTGTGTGTGTGTGTGTGTGTGTGTGTGTGTGTTCGTGCTTTATACGGTACAGTACAACCCCAATTATCCGGATAAGTAAATGTTTCGATAAATGAAATGACGCTGTGGTGATTCCTTGAGGCTCAGTCATACATTGACAGCCGAGTACATAATGAACAAATAATTAATTAATTAATATACTGCAATATTACGTCAACAACAACTCAACATGTTTACACATTTAAGTTAAGTAATGATTGAATGTAGAGTCCTCTATGGTTCCAAGTTTGATGTAGGTTCACAGGTTTCCAGTTTGGAACGATGTCACTTGGGAAACACTTGAAAGACACGTGTGTTTTGGGTGGAAATAATTTTGTCCGGATTATCAAAATGTTTAGATAATCAGTGTTGTATTGTATAGGAGTTTTTATGCATTTTTGTACAGATTTGTTACAATATACAAAATAGGACCTTATTTATAATTAATATCAATAGGATAGCTGGTTCAGAAGGTACTAACTATTATCTGTTATCAAGATATACAGTTTGATTTTAACTGACCGAGGATGTCCTGTTTACATAGGCAGTTACAAATTCTGGTAGTCATAGCATAACTGTAACGTCTCCTTGTGTTACAGGATTTAATCGATCACATATTGCAGCCGGCCAGTCACTGATGATCATGTTCACTCTCGATCCATATGAGTAAGAATCCCTTAGCTTTTCATTTGTGTGTCAGATGCTATAGGTTATGTACAACGTGTTACAGTATGAGTGTTGTGAACGGTGATGGTAGTCGGGTCATCAACCCTGGTGATTATCAGGTGTTAGTCGGAGGCCAGCAGCCAGTGAATGGAATGACGACAGAAGGTGTTTTGTCTTCTAAATTCAGTGTTGCAGGCAGCACTCCAGTGATGGTCTCCGACTGTCCTCACGCCAAGAAGTGCATGGCATGTCAGCCACAGTAGACTGCATGCTGTGACAAACTGTTTGAGGTCAATTTCCAAGCGTTTTCTACTTTTTTTTTTCTATCGGTTTTGCTACAGTGCAAATGCACTCTGGCTTATTCTTGTGTTCTGTTTGAGACTTACATATGCTCTGAATTGTGTAACTCTGATTTTGTTGTAAATGGAGTGAAAGTGTCACACGTACATGGCATATGTACTTTGCAAATATACAAATCAACTGAATTTACAGGCAGAAAATGCAGAGACAGATGAGAGACAACAAAGATAAAACAGAATAAAAATATTCTGAAATTTTAATTAAATTCTTTAATTAAAAAATTTAAATGCATTAATTATGGTACTAAATTAAACGGCGTCTTTAGCTATTATTAATGATTGCGTATTGATTTAGTGTTGTAGAGTTGCATAAGCACGAGGGATAAGCTTGGTGATTACATACAGCTGGTCTTTGACAATCAAGTTTCAGTCATTTACCACTTTTCGCCTGCATCTAAGAGACTACGAGAATTTTGTGACACAAAGCCAACACTTAAATTTAATTATCAATCGTAATTTTGTATGAAAAATTGGCACATTGCGCAGAGGTTGTGCGCGGTACAGCGAGGCTTGAATTGATATAAATCTCATGTTCTGGGCATGTCCGACGTTCAAGAGGCATGACCGTATTTTCTTACGTTTCTTTTGTATTTCTTGTGAACGTTTTCTGTCAATAGAAGAAGACGAAACGTAAGAAAAGAGAGAAACGTGACCGTTCTCTCGTAGACGAAGACGTTGAAGGAAGTCCGAGCAACGCAAAATCTCGGAAATCAAAATCGAAGAAAGGAGAAAAAGTCGGCGGAACACCAGGGTGCGTTCTAACGCCAAATATTGCGACAGCATTGAGTAGTCATAGAGATGTCACGTGACCAAAAATTAGGTAGTAGTCACAGCTTATACATCTGGTGCAAATATTACATGCAGAGTGACTGAGGGGTCGTATATACAGAGGTACGAGCGCGGACCTCTGACTGAAGTGGGTTGGTTGGTTGGTTGGTTGGTTGGTTTCTATACATATATTTTCAACATATGGCAGCTCTATTACAGGCTAGTTGTCTAACAGTCAACATCGAATACAATCCAATAGTTTGTACCAATAATGCAATATAGTAGTTCTAAAAGAGTTCTTAGACAGTGAGGCGAGCCTCACTGATGATGCTGTCAACACAGTCAAGATGTACTGGATGGCGCTTCGATGACCTCGTCCCTCTAACACAAAGAATTGCAGATTGTAATAGAGAAAAACTCAGTCTGCATCGTATTAGTGCCATTGTTTGACTGT
>NC_085098.1:5254764-5292264 GCF_963422355.1 Corticium candelabrum | reverse complement strand
ACCTGTCGGTCGTAGACACGTTCTTCCATTGTTCCCTGAAAGACAAAACAATAATTATTACAATAAGTCTCAACTTTTGTCATTAGAGAGCGTTTTGGACTGATTTAGAAATAACTGACGTTTAAAAATGTGCGGATGCTGCCAGTCGCTCAACAATTGGGTGACTTAGCCGCATCAAGTGACCTACCCTCCAGACCAAATTGCTGTGACATGAGAGTTCCCTACTGCCAAGCGAAGGAAAAGTCTTCATATATATGCATACATACAAAGTCACGATCACGTGCTTTTTTGATGGGACTGCTAGAGAACTGTACAGTTCGACTGTCACTGTGCTCAGGTTTACCTGTGCTATTAGCCTGTAGACATAGACAGGCTTTTCCTGACCAAAGCGAAACACTCGGAATAGCGACTGCGTGTCCAGTGTCGGATTCCACGCCGCATCCATTATTACGACACGATTAGCTCCTGTGAGGGTGACCCCCAGAGAACCGGCTCGAGTCGAAATGAGAAACAGCCGCAACCTGTAGAGGAGACGAAATGTCAACGTTAGTAGACAAACAAGCAGTGGAGTATCGTCATTAAAAAGTAGAGCGGATACCATACGGGCAGTGGGACTAGCTAAGCAGTGACTGAACCTCTTGCGTAAAGCCCGTTACAAGTTGGTATCAACAGACGCGGACACTATCCACTAAACCGATATACGGCATTGCTATCTTCAGACTCGCCCATACAAACATAAGAAAGTCCCAATTTTTAAAATTGCTTCAAGCAAGGGTTCAACTATCTCGCAACTTTGCGAACACCAGCACAGAAGACTGGTTAGCGTACGTTCGTTGTCCATACTAAAAGAAATGAATCGCGAATGCTACAGGCCTAACACCAAAGTACACTCTGGGAACGGATTGTTTATTGAATCCTATCCCAACAGCTGCTGCTTGGCCGGACAGAGAAACGTAATTCGTCACAAAGCGCATGCGAAGTGAGACTCAGTTAGCGCGCACTACGTGCATAGACACACAGTGTACAGTACCTCGCCAATCTATCAGCATGCACATCTTACATAAACGCAAACCTCTTCTTCTTTTTACTGTTGAAATTATCAGCCCAGGCTTGTCGGCTGTCAGCGGACGACGACCCATCAAGTCGATAATAGTCAATACCCAAACAGAAGCCTCCGAATTCTTCCTCTTGTATAAAACTTTCGAGCAGATTCAACGTCAGCAGACTCTGACTGAACACCAGCACCTTGTCACCAACCGCTTCAGCAGACCGGACGATCTCCATCAAGATATAGAACTTAGAACTCAATTCTATATCCGTCTCAAGGTCATCCGTGACGAGACCTTCGAACCAGCTGTCAGCAACGTTCGCGACAGGAGATCCCTCTAATATGCAAACAAATAGTGAAACGATGAGAAACATGGCGGAACAGATAGTAAGACGAATCAAGAGACGCACAGACATGGAGTCAGTGGCGTAGCCAGAATTACGAACCAGGTGTACTCAACATAAACGATACTATGTACATTTTTACTTGCTGTTAAGTGTTGCTGGCATGTGAAGAAAGTCAAGCTTTTAATAGAAGTGTACAGCAAAACCAGTAATCCCTGCAGATTCTTGCATTTATACGCTCACACGTCGACTAACGTTTCCTGATCAGATATTTGTACATTGCCATTGCAATCGATTTCTCGACAAATTCCGGATTCTTCGCGGAATCGCAACGGGCATGGCTTCTACACGCATGCATTCCTGCCTCGGAGTACGGTCCGTCAGCGTCAGCTCTAATGTGACGACGGAACATTTCCTACCAGTGATCCAAGACAGAAGGCACGGGGGTGTTTGAGCGCCTAAACACCCCTCTGGCTACGTCACTGATCATGGAGTTGTTGTAAAGATAACTAAATCGACAAACTACGTACAGAGACGATTGCTAACCGCTGCGTGTTGTTGGACCTTTGGCGCCGGCGTTCACTACCTCTTCGTCACCACTGTCCATACCTCCTTTCACTTCCTCCCTCTTCTTCTCCGTCTCTGGTTCTGACTCGGACGTATCGTCGTCGTCGGTCGCAATAAATTGTCGTAGCTCGTTCTTCTCCAGTCTGTCGAGTAACTCCTCCTCTTTCATCTTGAGTAGAAACGGATGCGACCAGACGCGCATCAGTTGATGGTACGACTCGAACACGCCCATGACTCCGCGCTGGCCGAGACGTGCGCCGCTGTCGACGCATTTCTCGAGATACCGACGGTAGAGTTTGATCTGGAGATCGTTGAGACGCACAAAGATAACGTACTCGTACTTTGCTGGAAGATAGGGCAGCAGTACAGAAAAATCCTTTCGCTAGCAAAAGAAGGTACAGCTTAGATATCAATAGATGTGAATGGAAAACGGCGTTTTAGGTGGAGAAATACAAGCTGTATAATCAAACCTGTCGATAACAACCATCCAAAAGAGAATAAAACACAAGCAATTGCCTCCAAAAAGGGAAATGCCAGCTGAGAACATATGACAAGATTGGCTTATATTCTATAACGTAAAGGTCGCAAGCGCAACGTGATTCAGGATTTGTTAGACGAGAAGGCATGAAACCGAGTTTGTGTGTGTGTCTTCTAAAAATAGTAAGTCTGCTTGTACAGTGAGCATGCGCACTTGCACGTATTTCGGATGCACAGTAATAAGCCAAGATGTTTTATAGCTGTAGGACCCTCTAGGTTCAGATTTGAAAACGTAGCCTTCTGGTTTCATTGATGTACGTACACCATTGTTCAATGACTATGATATACCAATTCACTTAGAAGAAAGTTTCCCCAAACGGTGGGGGGACGTGCTCCCAGTACCCCAGCCCGGATCCGCTTATGGTTGGTAATGCTGTCTGCACTCAACAACTATTGTAACTGTAGAGTGTCTGCACTCCACGTCGCCACCGCAGTCCATAACAATCCAACTCTACTGGAGGCTCTTTTCAAAAGCTAATTACGGTATCAGGTGGTCGTTACCCTACAATGTGCATGCACTATCAGCACAAATCCACTAAGACATGCTGGCTAGACGGCTTGATGGTTGTCACAAACAAATGACCGAAATGTTATAAGTATGACACTCAACGGCAGACAGACAACAGGACTATCGTATACTACACCAGAACAACGTAGCAACGGAATCAAACCATCATATCTTACCTGCACGACAGAAGTAAGAATCTCGTGCAGCACGTGCGCTCGATGCTTCATGATTCGCACGTCGGTAGCGGTCGAATCCGAGTGCTGACCGTTCGAGATCGGATTCGCAAATCGATTGGTAAACTCGCGATGCGTTCCAAGCAGATTCGGCTTGACAAAGCTGACCATCGTATAATCTACAACCACACACAACACATCACACAATCCATACTCATACACCGCATTCGATCCCCTTACATTCGTTGAGATTGTTCTGCAGTGGCGTGCCAGTCAAAACAATCCTGCGTTTCGTCCGTATCCTGTTGACGGCCTTCGACAGCGCCGAATCCCAGTTTCTTAACACGTGACCCTCGTCGCATACGACCACGTCCGGTCCCGGATCCTGGAGAACTCGCTTGAACTCGTCTCGCCAGTCCTTCTTCCGTATGCGTTGCGCTTGCGACAGGTTGCGGTACATCTCGTATCCGACGATGAGGACGCCGCCACCCAAGTGCCAGTCGCTCACTATTTCGAGGCGAGTCTGGTTGCTGGTGACGCCATGCAGATGCCAAATCTACACGAGACCCGCCCCAAGAGATGTACCCAGTAAATATACGGAACACACAAAAATCCGGTACCGACGGTTTACCTCGGGTAGTTCTTCTTCGGGTAGCCAAGATTTCAGTTCATTGATCCACACGTTGAGAGCGTTCTTTGGTGCCATAACGAGGATCCTTGACAGGTCGAAGAGGTCCCGATTTCTCATTATAATGTCGATGAGGGCAACGACCTATAAAACGCGTGACATACAGAGACGTACTGTACCAGTACGTGCTACTGTGATGACAAAGCTTATTGGAAAAGTGAAGCAATAGCAAGGACGTTCAATGACGTAAACAATTGGTTTGTCGTTACAGTTAACACACGGAAGACTAATTGGTAATTTAAATACGAAACTCACTCGTTACCACACGAGGACTGAGCGCAAGCTCTGCATGCGAGCGTTCTAGGCAGAGGTGTGGGCTGAGTGCACATGTTGTCCACAAGTAAGTGACAACCTCTTAACACTCTGCCTTTGCAATGGCTTATCTATCACAAGGAGACACAATGAGCAAGCCTTAGGTAAGAGTACGTAAATGTGTAATACATACAATGAACTCGCGCGGCCTCAAAGTACGGTGACTGCGCTAGAACCGGTACCGTGCACTCTGTACTAGTACCGGTACCGTACACTCTATACTAGTACCGGTACCTTATACTATGTACTGGTACACTCTATACTACGTAGTACCGGTACCTTACATTATGTACCGATACCGTACACTCCACTATACCGGTACCGTACACTCTATACGAGTACTGGTACCGTACACTCTATACTATACCGGTACCGTACACTATATACTATATGGTAGCATCGGTACCGTACACTCTACGATACCGGTACTGTACACTATGTAAGCGGTGCCGTATACTCTATATACTAGTACCCTAGTTTACGGTACTAAGCAGTCACCGGACTCCGAGGCCGCGCGAGTTCATTGTATGTAATATATTTACGTACTCTCCTTAGACTACTCACAAGCGAAACTAAAAAGCTGTACTCGGTCACAGCCTTCGGAATTCACCACTTCACTCACCATAGTGATACGGCAACTCACCGCTAATATTATGCCAACTTTACACTAACAGTACGTGCGCGCCCAGGAATGCTAAGCTGGCGTGTGCACGTTACTCTGCCTGATTGTATTTCAATATATATTATGGTATGCTGTAGGCACGCCCACCGTGCAGTAAGAGGCAGCCATGGCAGCTCCTAGATAACACTAAACAGGAAGCCATAGACTGCACTTACGCGCATAAAAGGTTACAGGGTAAGGGCGTGGTACATGCTACACGTATCTCAACCAACTATGGCAATGTTAGTCACTAAGTGGTGGATAGATGGGCTAAAACGACAATGGTGACAGGCCATTAGCAAGACAACTATAGTACTGCATGATAGAATATGTAGCCTCAATAACCGTTCGGGTCACCAAACTGGGAATGGAAGATTAGAAGACAAAAGCAAGGTAGTAGATTATGTATAAGAGCAAGTACACAAACACACACACACACACACACACACACACACACACACACACACACACACACACACACACACACACACACACACACACACACACAATCAAACAAAGAGGGACAACAGACAGATGAGCGGATACGCAGCCTCAGTACAAGATTTAACAACAGGTCATACCTAACCATTTTGAATTACCTGAAGTGTCTTTCCAAGACCCATACAGTGAGCAAGGATGCAACCAGATCCACCGTCCGTCTTACACGCCTCATCCACAGACTCAAACACACAGTCCCACATAAAGCGAATGCCCTGCACTTGATGCTCCTTCAAACGTGGCACCAGATAGTCACTGACCTCGACCAGCGGCTGAGTGCTATCACCCGCAACGGTCTCGAGAACAAGGTGTTTCTCCTTCTCGTGGGCTTTCGTCGGTGTCCACTCTGCAAGGTTCAACGACCGTTTCCTCAATCTCTCTAACCGCCTCTTCTCTTCTACCTGTGCGGCCTTTGTTTCTTTAGACAATTTCTCGTCGCCCATGATTTTGCGTAGATTTCGTCGCCCTGTGCGTTTAGAAGGAGAGTCATCATCCCCAAGATCTTCGCTGTCATCTGACAGAGAGAGAGCGAGTTTCCTTTTCTTTTTCTTCTTCTTCATAGTGGGTTGCGAGTCAGACGCGTCAGCGTCTTCTGACTCATCAGAAGAGGACTTTGAATCTGAATCTGAAGTAAGACATGCTTTCCGTTTCATTCCCTTCGTCCTTGGCCTCTTATCAGCTTCGTCAAGACTGCTATCATTCAACACTGAAGGAAGGTTGTCATCCTCGCTTGAATCTGACTCGGAACTGTTCAAATTATTGTCATCATCATCATCAACATCGTCATCATCAGATGTCGAGATACCACGTCTCTTTTTCTGCGTAGTCGCATGCTTTCTTTCCTTTGAATTCGTTTCATCAGAATCTGGGGATATGTCAGTCTTTTGGTTGGTGTTGTCTTCCTCACCTGACCCAGAACTAACTATTGCAACTGAACGCTCGCTCAACTTACTTTTCTTTTTCAGTTTACTGCTATGTTTGCGTCTGAGCATGCTGTTCACTAGTTCTCTGTCTGACACTTGCAGGGACTCAAAGTGGTTTTCATCACCACCAATTTTATTGCGCGTTCGTGATGCGATTTTGAAAGCTTTTTTCTGGTCGTTAGAAAACAAGCGTTGTTTGATATCAGAATCAGAATTCCAAGAAGACTCATCAGATACCTCAGACTCATTGGTACTTGATTCTGCACCACTAGCACTAGAGCCTTCAGCTGACGTCCCACCAGAGTTTGCATGTTTTATCACACCAAAGGCAGACTTCCTGGCAGTTTCTTGCAAAGTAGATAGTTTCTTCTGAGTTTGTTCATCCTTGGGTTTTCGTTCGACTTCTTTTGGCTTTCTTTTGTTGTCAACCTTCTCTTTGCTTCTTTTCAACAATCTTTCCTTCTTCATTCCTTTCTCTTGTTTACTGTCTAGACGTTGGTTCTGTGTTGTAAACTCTTTTTTAGGTTTTCGTCTGGTGGTTTGAGCTGTGGAGGGCAGGGTAATGATCTCTACTACATCGTCTGAATCGGACAAATGGTGATCACTGGTTTCATTCCTAGAGATATTCAAATCCTTTTTACTCGGTTTCACGTCTTCCTTCCCTGCACGTATACTGAAGTTCTCTGGCTCTGATTTAGAATTCATTCGTCGAGAATGTTGCACGTCAGTGGCTTTGTCAACACTGTCAGCTAACTTCTTTCGTTTCTTTGTTGCCCTCTGGTGAGCAAGTTGTAACAACTGTTTGTCTCGACTTTGAGACCTCCTCTTCTTACGTTTGTCCATCTTACGACGTGACGTCAAATTAGATGATTTATCTGTTCTTCTTTTGATATGAATGGACTCAGCTTTCTCCACTTTCTTTCCTAAAGATCTGTCTACATGTAATGCAGCTGGTAGTATTTGAACATCAGGAGATGTGGCGCAGAGGTCCGAAAACGACACATCTTGACAATCATTGATTCCACCGTCAGTTGCTGCAACTTCGTCAACAAAGGCTTGAACCTCTTCCAGATTGTTACTCAAAGGTAAACTCATTTGTCTCTGCTTCAAGGGTCGACGTTTTTTGTGTTTCTTCTTAGTTTTGATAGCCTGATGACTCGACAAAATGTCTTGTGAGCCTTCCGGCGATTGTTCCTCAGCATTAGCATCAGAATCTCCCATACAAGGCAGGTCTTCTGATATCTTTACTGTCTCACTGTTGCTACCATTACATGACGGTTGATCTAAACGCTTCTTGGGTACTTTGAGTTCCAAATCAGGCCATTCTACTTTACTAATCTTTAATACTAGTGGCTTGAAATCACTAGGCAATTTTGCAGTAAATTCTTGTAGATCTGACTTGCATTCCACTTCTTTTGTCAAACAATCAAGACGTTTGCGCGCAAATTCAGCATCATCGTCAGTTATATTTTTTGAGAGCTCTGGTTCTGTCTCATCCTCTCCACTACTCACAACATACTCCTCATAATCAGTAGGGAAAGGCAATTTCTTCCTATCAAATGTAAGGGAGTTGTGGTTGCAAACAAATGATGCAGGTGTTGTAAGGGCATCGTCTTGTTCTGACATAACAACAACATTGCCTTCAGAAAAAGGAAAAAAAGAATTTTCTATGCTTTCATCAAAGGCATTCTGATCATTCTTCAAAACTACAGATTGGCCTTTGTGTTCACTCAAATCCTTGTTTGACAAAACAATTTCTTGATCATGTTGTACTTCCTTATCTTCAGCCAGAGTAGAGTCGTCACATGATATCTCGATGCTGGCATCACCAACCTTACCTTGTAGTTGTAGAGAGTGTACATTTGCACGAACGAGTTCGAGTTTCAAACGTTTTCCTGGACTGTCAGTAAAACTTCCAGCTGATGACTCCTCAATATCAGATACCTTATATTCCTACGAAATCATTGACATAAATAGAAGGAACACTGGATTAGGCTATAAATAATATACAACATGATATTCACTAGCACAGTAAATTTGATAAACAATAATCAATTAATATCAAGTTACTCATCACCCTACACACGTCCTCCCGACCAGTATGATACCACTACACAACGGCGACTAAGCCGCGCTGACGTTCTACATTGGTGTACAAGTAGTGTACATCATATTTACACCCGCACTCCCATGCAGTCCTGACCGCAACGCGAAACAAGAGAACGTCTGGCCAGAAGAGCCTACCGCTCTCTGGAAAGGTTATCTATCACCTAAACCTATCACTTCAGACAGTAAATAAACACTCCATCACTCACCTGAAAAGATTCCGCTCGCGTTCGCCTTTTCAAGCAAGATACGACATGTTCCAGTCGCTTTCTGTTACAACAGGTACGCACAATAGATTTTCTACATTCCCTACAGCGTTCCCACGTCAAAAAGAAACTTACTTCGGTTTCATTCGAAACACGACAACGCTTGCCATGGTTCAGTAACTCTTGCGCCAAGACTAATCCGGGATGTAATGACGTCACACAGTCTTTGGAGTCACAGACACTGCGGACAGCTCCACCTACCATGCCTTCCGTTGCGTTTCTTTTTCTAGTTGTAGTATCGTCCGTTCAGTCTGATCAACTCGACGCCGGAAAATCGTCTGGCTGTAACAGAAGCGGATCACATAGCAACGAGTCGTTTCACGTGACCAACTTCGACTTCCAACACGTAAAGACTCCCTTGGTCATCTCTCTCTGCATACTAATCGCGTCACTAGCCAAACTCGGTTTCCACTTGTATCCCCGCCTACCGCACCTCCTACCGGAGTCATGTCTGCTCATTGCACTCGGTCTTCTCATCGGTGGCATCGTCTACGCAGCGGCTGGAGACAGCATTTTGCGATTTACTCCAGATCTATTCTTTCTCTTTCTACTGCCGCCGATTGTGTTCGAGTCGGGATTCTTCCTGAGGAACGGGGACTTTTTTAGGAATTTGGGGACGATACTTCTGTTTGCTGTTGTTGGTACACTCTGGAATACGTTTGCTCTGGGACTTTGTCTGTATGCTGTGAGTTTGTTGGAATGGGTTGACGTCGAGGTGCCGTTGACAATGTCTGAGGCTTTTCTATTTGCCAGCATAGTGTCGGCTGTTGATCCGGTTGCGGTGTTGGCGGTGTTTGAAGAGATTCATGTGAACGAGTTGCTTCATATTCTCGTCTTTGGAGAGTCGATTCTTAACGATGCGGTGACAGTCGTCCTGTACAGAATGTTTGAAGCGTTTGCCGTTCAAGAAACTGTCACCAATCGAGACATTGGAAAAGCTGTCGGATCTTTCTTCTATGTTAGCATTGGTGGATTGGGCATCGGTGTTGTGTTTGGTATCTTGACAGCATTGTTGACTCGCTTCACAGATCATGTTCGGGTCATCGAGCCAATAGCTGTCTTTCTGATGGGATACGTCGCCTACTTATGTGCCGAGATGTTTCACCTTTCTGGCATTGTCTGCCTCATATTTGCTGCTATAGTGATGAAGCACTACGTCGATGCCAATGTGTCTCGCAAGAGCAGGACGACCATTAAATATTCTATGAAAATGATGAGCTCCGTGAGTGAGACAATCATCTTCATCTTTCTTGGTGTGGAGGTAGTAAACGGTGATCGTCACAATTGGAACACAGGCTTTGTTGGATTTACTATTATGCTTATGCTTGTGTTTCGTTTTGTCAGTGTTTTTTGCTTATCATGGATTGCAAATCGTTTCCAACAGAAACGACTGAGAAAAGTTGATCAGTTTATTGCAGCTTATGGTGGCATCCGTGGTGCGGTGTCTTTCTCGCTTGTGCTTATTGTTCTCAATGAGAATAAACTACCGGGTTGCACTGCCAGAATGATGTTCACTACTGTAGTGGCTGTCATTTTCTTTACATCGTTTGTCTTGGGAGCCACAATTAAGCCTCTTGTCAAGGCCATGCACGTCAAACTAATTGACTCTCACAAATTGTCTGTGAGTGAGCAGATTGCTGATCGAGTTGTTGAACACGCTGTGGCAGGTATTGAGGATATCATTGGCCATCATGGCTATCATTTCTTTTGGGAACTTTATGAATATATTGATATCAACTATCTCCAAGTTTGGCTGGAACGGGAACCTACACCTCCAGAGCACGAGATCATTGATGCATTTATACGTACACAGTACCAAGCACTGAACACCTCAGTTCAGTGTATACAACAGCAGTTGTGCTGTGGACGTACATATGTAGGACAGCGACGAAAAGCTAAGATGTCGTTGTCTGAGCCAACACTCGCTGTTACAGCTGCTTGTAGTGATTCAGTTTTGCCGCTGTCTTCAGCTTCTCTAATAAGAAGTGGTTCTATTCTGAGGTCCTCTCTGCGTGTGCGTAATCAGCCAAGCCCTCTTCAGACAAAGCGTCACACGTGGTGCGAGTCCAGCCCTGTATCATCTGAAGACAATTTGAAGTCTCAGCAGCGTTGCACACTTCCACATACGCTGAGCTGTCCTAGCAATGTGTTTCAAACAGAAGCAGTGAATCATAGAAAGCTACACACCCTCCTCAAGTCTCAACAAATACATCCACATAGACGTCATGCTCGACACACAGTATACGAAGCCGAGGACGACGACGATGAGTTAGCTTTCGAGTTAAGACGAAACAAAGGTATTCTAAACTTCATTCAGAAGAACAGCAACACTCCAGCTTTGGCAAATCTAATCTACAATGCCACTGGCCTATTTGGAGCCAACGCTGTAAGCAATTCGCTATTTCAGTCGAATCTGTGGATGGGAGAGACAAACACTTCAGTTGGTGACCCTGATGAACGTGAAACTTCTGTGTAGTTTTGCTACATTGTTATAGTAAGTAAAGAAATGTTATTGATTTTATTAAATTAGGGAGCTGTTGCTGTATGTATGTATGCATACTGTATGTATATATTGTATGTATATATTACTTTATACTAAATTTTTATATTACTTAATATTAATTATATTTAAATATGTTATGTATTAATTAATTATAGTAATATATATATATATATATATATATATATATATATATATATATATATATATATATATTAAGCCAAGAAAACGCAAAAATTAACTTTCACCAGTCGTCCATTATTTAGCACGTACCACACACTCGTCTTATTATCTTATTACGCTAGGTATTACACACAATAGCCAGCGCATTTTGCAGTCTACGCATTTTTTGTCGTTGTATTCAGAGCTGCCGCCATCTCACAATCTCACTGTAGCGGGTCCACGTGCGTTTGTTTGCATGCAGGATAATTGCAGCGCATTCAATAACGGTTGTGTGGATGAATTAGATATTAGCTTTCACTACGAAACAAACTTGCCAGCATGGGCAGCAAATAATAATGCGGTAGTGGCGTCCTAATTAACTTAATTCGATATTCGCTCCAAAATGTGAGATCAATATCTAGATATCACACCTACGAAGTAGAAGTTAGTAATACATTACAACACTTCACTAAAGACAATATTCTGAGTTACTGATTTGTCGCCAATGAGTCCCTGTGTGGTGGTTTCATCGATGTTTACGGAAATATCAGTCAATGCTCTTGCTCGAGAAAAGGCAACGTACAGTTGTCCATGCGTAAAGACTGGCGCTGGGAGGTAGGTACCAACTTTGCTATACGTTTGCCTTTGCCAGGCCTGTATCCAGATGGGGGTTACAATCCTCTCTTTTCCAATAGGTGTGGCTCACCATTGATGAAAGGAATCGAAGTGAGTGCAGGGTCTTACACCCAGACGTCTAAGTAGTAAGAAAATTTGTGTGTGATGGCTGCTGCCTTTACGCATGTTATCTGGTCAGATTGCAATAACGTTCTGCTTCTGCTACCACAGATGAGCTCTAGAACATTCTAGACTGACTATCTCAAGACTATGCACACAAAGACTATTTTAGTATTTACGTAAGGGCCCGATCAATTAAGTTAAGGCTGCTGATTTGTAGATTTTTGCTAGAGGTGATTACATTACATACGAGTCAGCCTATCAAGTTAGTAGTCAACTTAATTAAGCAATAAATAATTTCATTAGAAAAGAGAAAATTAGTAATGCTATAAATAACTGCTACCAGGTCAACCCCCTCTTTCAAAAATTCCTGGATCCGGACCTGCTTTGCGATTTATTCATTGTCATAAAGTACGCCAATCTTATAGGAAATTGACGACTTTCCAATATAAATGGCAAGTTGACGTCAGAATCTGATGACGCCAGTTTGACGCGTGGTATTACCACACGTTGATGACTATGTGTAGCTATGACTCTCTGCATCGATAACATGGTTATGCAAGTGTCTGACAATTAGTCTTGTTCCATTGCACAGCCCATTTCGCAGATCTAGATTACGTAGCAGAATGATTATACATCCGACCTTTAGATAAAGCGAGTGTTCTGGCAGACCAGAAGGTGTTAAACTGTAAATAAACTCAAGAGCTCGAGGATAATTTTGCTCTTTTTCCCTAATGTCGCAAATCACTCTGTCCACACTGAGATACAGACGCTTTTCGTCTTCCAGTCTAGCTAGTACGTGATTGTTTAGAGCCATGAAATGATGTTTCATTTTAGGCGTCAGTAAGACAGTGGTTGTGAGAGCAGACGGTAGATCTGCGAAAACGGTATCAATAATGTTGTCTGAAACTAGACACTCTGTCGGAATGTCGACTGTTTCTGGAGGGGCGTCGTCACACACTTTAAGTAGTTGCCCGTTACCAAGCTTCAGTACCCATTTCGAAAATTGTTGTTGATCCTGCTGTACACGCATGTTTTGTGTCAACTTGATTATTGTAAAGAGAGACTACAGTAACGATCGTTTAAGGCAGTTTTCGACAATTATTGTACGTGAGGCATGCGGTATCACCGGCAGAACTTGCCGGAAATCTCCACCAAGCAAGAAAATTTTTGCCACCAAAGGCAATATCTTCATTGGTGAGATCTCGTAGCAGCTTGTCAAAAGCATGTAATGCATGCAACGGCATCATTGAGGCTTCATCGATAATAATGAGACTCATTGAAAGTGGCATAGCAGCATGGCTGGAGGTTTGCTTGACGTTGCATGTGCTCGTGTCCAATATTGGAACCGGGAGCTTAAATAAGCTGTGCACTGTTCTACCTCCACGCAGAAGATTGGCTGCAATGCCTGTCCACGCTGTTGCTCCAACCTGAGATCAGGAATATGCGCATTTTTAGGTATATAGCCTCGCACTCAGTGTAAACTAATATACATGCAGTTTATAATATATTTACTTAGAAAGATGTGAAATGACATATACAGCAAGTCTGGTTGAAAGAAGTGCATGCCATCTACCGACTGTGCGTGGGTAGGCCGTATGTTGATCTTTGCGTCACCATTAATTAAGGTTAATGAAATGGTGTCTGGTATTACAAATTATGACATCACCATGAGGTCGTGCACTCTGTTGCAGTGGCACATGACCGTATGTCATTGTCCCGTCGCCGCGCTGTGACTCATTGGAAGTACTCCGTCAGTTAACTGATCGTTTAGCTACATGATGAATTGCAACCAAACGCACCTATCTAGATAGCCATGCATATACATAGCACTGGGCAGCTAGCAGCTTTGCACACACGATGGAGTTCTCGCTGCAAGAATTGGCATTCAGCGCCATAGCGCCAGATGACCATTCTGATAAATCGATTTTACTGTAGCTCTAACGCATGCGTGTCTCGGGTTAGCACGATATGCAGCTTATCAGGTTTCGTCGACGTTACGGTCTGATTCTACTGATCGTATTCTCACTTGTCACTTACTCAGCGATGTTGGTCTGCAAAAGGGGGATTGTTCGAGATAAACGTACGTACTTTAGCTAACTAACTTTATACTCACTGGTTTATCTATTGACAACGCTAATAGGAATGACGTTGATTCCCATTACGTACAACGTCATTTCGTGGCGTAGTCGTAGCATGCCATTGCGCGTATGTCACGCCCTCAGCAAACCACTTTGCCTGTAGAGTCGATACTGTCGTGCGATCCCAACCGAACGTCGAGAAGCAGAGTAGTTGAACATGTCGAATTGTGTTGTGCCTGTGATAGTCCAATTTCTTATTTTTTTTTAGTGCTGATTGAGGGAAAACCAGAGCCATATATATATAGAGTTGCGACAACCCGTATCAAGGGCGCCATTTTGTTTCCATGCGCGCTACGTAAAAAATCTGTCTAAAATCATACTAGGCTACTGCTGTTTCTACATTAAAGTGAGTTTTACGTTGCTACTTGTTGCAACTATTGGACTATGATTTACTTCTTCAGAAGATCGATTTGTGTCGTTTCCTGATCATCGTGGTTTCGGGTGAGAGCGCTACCGAAATACAGAGATTCCAAATGAACCGTCTGCAAGATTTCAGTTGTTTCTGTCAATGTTTGCACTGCAGGAGAGACGTTGTATTGTTCAAACAACCGATCTGAACAGTTCTGACGCTCTTCAAGGAAAACCTCGCGCTTTGGCCTCGGAATTCCAACTTTTATAGCCGTGTTGTTCTGTACACGTTTCTTTCTGCAATGAATGGTATAAATAAAACGATGGCTCATCATCAGAAGCTCAAGTTACAAAAGGTATAAATGCGATGCTTAATCACATGTTACACAAGCACACATGTATACTCATGCACACATTTGTTGACTGGCTAGAGTTGTGTTTCCATACAAGGGCATTCATTTTCATTTCAATTTTTTAACTAATTTTCTCATTGTCATGCTCTTGCTTCCTAGTTCACCTTGACTCTGATTCTTTTCTTTCTCTAACTCCTGTTTTCTTTTACGTTTCATCTGCTTGCATAGAATGTGTAAGCGAACAGTCATGTACTGTTATTTCTTCAGCCTTGTCCAGCAATATTCTTTTCACATTTTTTGATGTCATCAACACTGATTCATCGAAGTTCCTTAGCATGACTTCTACTTTGAGCATCATAGAGAATGCTTTCTCTGATACCTGAGTAAGGCAGCCTTGCTTATACTCTTTTAGAATAGTGAACGTTGCTGAGTCTTGATCACTTAGATCACAGCTGGTCACTTCCACAAAACAACCTGTACAGATTTCCTCATTTTTCTTTATGCTGTGTAGACAGTATCCTACAAGGTTATATAAGCTGTTCAACTCAGCCTTCTGAATGTCATCTATGCAATTTGCTTCTGATATTTCCACTTCAAAATCTTTCAGATCCAGTTCAGTACTTGGTAGCTTCAATGGCTGGTCAAGAAAGTCAATTGCTATGTCTCTATCATCTTCTTGGTAGTTTCCTTGATATGCATGAGGTTGTTTCAGGAACTGTGCAATGCAAATGACTTTTAATGCGTATTTAAATGCCAGTGGTGAAGGAATAGGATTTTTTAGCCTGACTAAACTAAAAAGATTTTCAAGGCAATCTTGAGTAAGACGACTTGTCAAAAGGAACTTGTATCCCATTGAAAGCAACTCCTCTTGGATACCAAGAACACTGTTTGTAGACATTATAATCCCTGCTTGCACGGGTTTCCAGTCATTTTTATCTCCAATTTTCATGCTCTGTACTAAGTTGATAATAGACGTAAGAAATATTAGAGCTTCTTCATATTTATCACAATTCAATCTGCTTAGTGCAACTGCAGGGTACCTGCTTGTCATGAAATCAAACCACCGGTTAAACACATCCAGAAACCAAGCAGTAGAAAGATATTCATTTCCTCGGCCTTCTTCTTTCACAAGGTATTGAAGTCCAGAGCTCACCGACTTACTAAACAGATGCAGTGCATGTGATACTTTCATTTTCTCAAAATGTGATGGAGAAATAGTGGCGTTAGTTAGCTTTGGTGCTAATTTTAAATCATGATGGTTCTCAAACTCTACTAGATCTTTTACAGGTGTAATGGGCACAATACTACAGTTCAAGTTGTTTGCTTTAACAACATCATCAGGTAGAGTGATGACTTTGCCACTAACCAAAGCTGCCTTAAGATTCTTTATTAGGTGAGGAACATCAGCGAGAAAATATAACCATTTGGTTGGACTTTGAGGATGTACTACTTTGCTAACAGTATTGCAGTGTCTTCCAGTCATGAGGCCAAAGCTTCTCCACAGTGCTCGGTTTGCAGCTCCCATGTCACTAGTCACAGCTATGACATGTAAGCCTATCTTTGCAGCACATTCAATAATTCCAGCACAGTTGGTTTCATTACAGTTCCGTCAGTGGAGTTTCCTGTGAAATGGTATGCTACTGTCTGTTTCCACCGTGATGACAGTCCTCCCAACATAAACACAAGAGCATGAGTGGCACTACCACAATGACCAGGCAAAGTCACATTCCCAAGCAATTGTCCACTACTTGCATCATACTCAATACTAGGTGTAATGGACATTTCATCTAATGTGAGACAGCAGACTCTTTCCTCTTCACACAAATTATTTACCTTCACTGCTAAGTATTCAAAAACTTGGCTGAGTAAGTTATATCCTGTGGCTCCACATGCAAATTGAAGTTGTATGGCTTTTTTCACTGTGGCAGATGACCACCGAATTCCTCGCATTCCTCGGGACAATGCTAGCTGCTGATCTTCAGCAAACAGTTTTTTAATCTTTGATTCCTGACTTGCCATTTGCTTAGCAAGTGCATTATTTCTTCTTGTAATTTTGTGCAGTTTGGCTCTTGAAACTTGTAATTTGGCTTTCAATTTTACGACTTCTCTAGCTGTTGTAGAGGAATCAATTGAAAGGGTATTAGATTCATCCACATCTATATCTATATCTGCCACACTGGTTTCATATGCTACAGAGTCATGTTGAGTTGCTTCATCATCGTTGGAATTATGTTCAGCTGTGATAGATTAATTAACTTGCATTAATTGTACTTGGTTCTTCATAGTAGTAATTTAAACAATTGAAAAATGAAAACAATCCCAAGATTGAAGAAACTTCTACTAAACTTTGAAATTATGTCTACCTGTGTGCCTGTTGTCATTACTGCGTGTGTGTGTTCTATCATGTGTAATTTGCAGTTTTCTTTGTAGTTTTATAAATATAGTACAGTTGATTGAGAGGTTATTAATTAAGTGAAGAACAATTCATGCACTGACATAAACGTGTGAACTGTTGCATAGCGACTTACATTTTGAAAATGGTTCTGGTGAAACACCACTGATTGAGTACATGTGGTCTCTCAAGACCAGATTCACTTGCTTGGAAATGTCCACTGGATGTCTTGCTAATGGCGATTTTCTAATACGTTGACGTCGTTCCTTGTGAGGAAATATGGTTGGAACAGCGTTCCACTTAAGTTTTCTTTTTCCATCAGCCCTTCTGCACTCAAATTGTGATTCATCAAAGTGTGCCTTCAAAATGATGAAAATTCCATGTACTTCTGCAGGAGACTATCATCATTATTAAAAAAATGTGCACAAGTGGACCAACTTAGCATGTAGCTGCCAGACATACCATCTAGGCAGTCTACAAATAATATCTATATTAATTAGTTCAAGATCTGAGTCTACTAGAACCAAATCCGCTTTGGCTGACATCACAACGCGTATCTACTGTACCGTAGTGCGTGAGAAACACGATAAACGCTACGGTATTTATGTACCTCGCACAGGAGCGCATATGGCGATGCTATCCAGTTCTTGCGACTTACTCTAGCCTCCCAAACTTTTCTTCTGGCACGATCCTTAGGGAACCGAAACATTTTGAATCCATTCTCTGATCTATTACTACAGTTCCAAGTGCAGCAGTTAACCATAGTCTCGCTAGTGGGTCGAAACGCGCCTAATGCCGGATACCGTCTACACACGACTGGAAACAAAATGGCGCCCATGCGATCACGTGATCACAAATTCCATAACGCCCATGTCGCAACTCTCTCTATATATGGCTCTGGGGAAAACGTTAGCCTCGCAAGCCAGGCTCTTCCGCGCAGTCTCTGATCTAAACGCGTGAATCACACGAGGAGGAGGAGCTCTTGCAGAAATTGCTCCAGCGCGAGAAGAGCCTGGTCGCTTTCGAGAACGTCATAGTGACTTGACCCCGGATCCGGTTTCATAGCTTGGATAAGGTTAATTCGATTTCCTAACGTGCTCATTAGTGTCATTGCGTTTGATACCTGAAGCGGAGAGAAAGCCGCGGAGAGCGCTTGAACACCAAGCCAGTGAAGCTGTTGATGGACAAAGTGCTGGTGAATAATGAGCCCAGGAATGGCCTACATGCACTGGTTCGCTGAACCTACACTCTCCAGCAACGTTTCTTTCTACTGAACTCATCTGCAGGTTTGCGCGAATTGAAACCGACGTAGCAGTGTTCACCACTCTTGCGCGTCTACTCTGACATCTATAGTCTATGGGGAAATGGTATGAGAACTGCCGGGCTTGTTTCACCTAACGGTTCATCAAAGCAGTGGCATACAGCTTGTTGACCTCTCCAGACGGGAACGGAGTCCATGTCATGATCAGATTGGCGTGTATTGCTAACGCAGGGCCGGATCCAGAGGGGTTCAGGGGTTGAAACCCCCTCTTTTCCAATAGGCGCGGTTCAATAATTTTATATAATTTCATTAGAAAAGAGAAAATTAGTAATGCTATAAATAACTGCTAACGGTGAACCCCCGCTTTCAAAAATCCTGGATCCGGCGTTGTAACGCAGTCTATCTGACGGTACTTTCGACTCAGCGAGCAGCTTTTTTGTATCCAGACTATCTTTCTCCGGAAGGATGTAGGCGGAGATGGTCTGGCTACGTAGTACGCTCTGGTGTCTAGGTTTGCGTGGGCTGGCTTGACCACTCTCACGCATGGAGAGTTGAAACATCTTCCATAAGTAAAGGCCTCTCCTTCTCGGTTATCGCGACAGATTGTTAGATTCCGGCATCAGACATACTGGCAGTTTAGTTAATTATTCTACCACTATACGTCTTGAGTCTGTTTAAGACTGGCTTGTTGCTGTTGTTTCCATTCTTGGTTTTGGCGTACTTGTCATTGGCGAGTCCACTCCTGTCCTGTCTTTACCTGTCAGTTGGCTCTGCAGCTTCTGCTGATGTTTGAGTGTGTGCTGTTTCAGTTGTCTCAGATGTTTTCTGTTTCTAATCAATGTGGCGCGTACATATACCTTCTAGAGTCTCTGTGAGTGGTTCTTGTTGCAGTCGCCTGGGGTCATTACTTGAATTCTAGCACTGTACTTTCACTAGCCCAGTTGGTACAGCCCCATTGTCTGTAGCAATTGTGCACCCAGTATGGATCAAGTTGGCTGCCTCATTCACTACAACAAAGTCTGCTCTGTGCTTCTGCTTTGTCTTCGGATTCATCACATTCAATACACATTTGAATCTTAGATAGTACCAATGTACATGGTTATACCTTTGTCTACAGGTTCTAGCTTTTTGCCTGGAGGCAGATCACCTAAATACGTAATGCTTGGATATGTATGCTCTGTTGCGCTGGACAGCAAACTGAGACAACCATCATTCCTATGGACTAGCCTACACCCGGCAAGTCCGAGCTCACGCGGTAGGCAGTGGAAATCGAACCCGCTCAGCTCCGACTCAACTTCCCGTCTCTAGCTTGAGTTTAGTGCACGTGCATTTCAACTAATTGCACACGTGTCCACAACACCTAAATTGGCTGACCAAAATAGCTCCAGCCTCTACTTTATTATAACTTATAAAGCCCTGATTCTCGTGTCTAAAGCTACGGTATACGCTAGACCCTCCTCATGCACTTTTGCTTTCTTTAGAAACTAAGCGATCTCTTTCCGTTACAAGAAACACAGCATCGTCACGTTTTGAGGAAAGAAAAAAATCATTGAAGCGAGCTTGTGCACAATTTCAGCGACCTCTTACGGAGAAAGAGAAGAAACTTTTGTACGCCACAATGGTGGTGGACGATAAACACCGACTCATTTGGTGTCCTGTTAGAAAATCCGGGACAACATCATGGCGTAGCATGATGCTCATCCTGACGGGAAGGTTTTCGGACGTAAAGGCGGCGATAGACCACGCCTTTCATCGCGACTTCCAGGGTCTAACGCGCTTGAGTCACAGCAATGCGGATATCGAGTGGAGGTTGAAGAACTACACGAAATTCATGTCGTACAGAGAGCCACTTCAACGTGTCGTTTCTGACTACAGACAGATTAGATTGCATAAAACTAGACGTCAACAAATTGTTTGTAAATGGGTTGTAGAGTACAACAACCGTCTCAATGGAGGCAAGAGTGAACAGGATGCCTGGAAAAACATCAGTTTTCCTCATTTTGTCAATTATATTACTCGTTTTTATGGCAACAAAGAAAAGTATATAGATCTTAACATTCATTGGAGACCAATCAATTTGATTTGCCATCCTTGTCACATTGATTATGATTTCCTTGTCGACATGGATAGTACTGGTCTTGCTGAGGAATCAGATTATCTCCTCAGATCTGTTGGAGCTCCCTCTTGGCTGCATCTGCCGCATGACAATCGATCGGGTAATGAAACAAAATACAGCTTTATCTCTCAGCTTTCGACCGCTCAGTTTCAACATCTTCGTGATCAATACGACGACGACTACGAGATATTTGGATATCAACGTCTCAATCAACATGAATAATGTGATAACTACAGCTGATTATTCGTGCCAAGATACTAATTGTGATCTAACTTTTAGTCTATAAGCTCTCATGTTAGTCGTTTATTTAGTACTCTCAATTGCTCGTTTTTGTTAAGTTAAAGTTGGTAGAAAATTAATGTTTGGCAGACTACTAAATTTTAGCTACTGTAAGTTGTTTATATAAAAATGCTACAGTCACGTGACGTGTGACCAATCACGAGCGTGTAGTTAGATGGTGTATAATAAGTGAGTGTAACAGTGCAATAAGTGAGAGTGCGGTACAAACCAATACACTTACGTCACGTGACCATCGTATAAATTACTATAATCATACAATATCCATTCTGATATCTACCGAAAATTTCCGAAACAGCGCCCAGGGCGGCTAGACGGAAAATGGAATTTTACAGAAGAAAGTCCGTTCTCAATAATCTTCCAGGCCGTTCGTGCGAAACTCTGGAAAATGGTACCTATCTAGAATTGACTTGAGTATCACAGAGTTTATGACAAGAGTGAGGCCCATCTTGCAACATCCTGGATATTCCAGCACCTAGCGTGCTGACGGTTTACCCACGTGAACAGCTGTTCCTAAATTCGAGGAAACCTAAGAGCACGACCAGACAAGACTGCCCTAGCCTCCTATACACTTCTCGTCAGCCGTTTCTACATAATACGTTCTTCTTTAGCTTTCCATTTTACCTTCTTCGGGTCAGTACATACCCAGCTGAGTATGCTAGTACACAAAGGCATACTTGAAGGGTACTTCACATTTCAATTTTGAGACATTAGTGTTATGCAGGTGGAAGGGAAGCCCATACTTTCATTCACATTTCACTATGCAGTAGGACCTTTACCCGTGTTTCAATGTCGATACCTGGAGGGACGGCGGAAGCATACTTACATTGGTCGGGTATAACGCACGTTAAAAGGCGTAACTTTATCACGTGACTATCATATAATTAGTTATATAATAAATAAAATATTGAATAACTTCTGATAAGAAACGAAAGTGTGCAGAAATGTGTCGCCGGCATGCGATCGACCACCTACACTTACAAATAAAGCAGCTTGTACTGCTGTAGTATTTAGCTGCTGTATCTAGCTGATGACCTTCATCTGCATCATTGCAATCTAGAAAATTCATCACTATTGGATTTCCAGAAGGGAGCGCACATTTTCTTACATGACATCACATCAATGCATAAATTAATTAAATAAAATGTTGTCATGTTGTTTGGAAGAGACTTCAAAATTTTCGGTTGACATTTGAATAGTGCTTGTTTGCTTAAGATACTGAATTGAACTAGCGAAACGTTGATCGGCTGGACATTTGGTTTACCTTGAAGGCACAGTGGAAGCACGTGCCTTTTGGTTCTCCCCTCTAAATCACCCCCTGATATCTTTAGAAAATGAAAATACGACTTCACATTAGGAAAAATTACCGCACGTTCTTGTTCAACTATTTTTTTTATAGTATAATTGCCAATGGATTCAAGCAATAGACACAAAGCGCTTTACAATGATCTAAGAAGCTCTAGTAAGCCATGCACTACTGACTAGCCGTATACCTATAGAGACTGCCGTACTGTCTAAAAACCATCAGCTCCTAAAATACTGCAAGTGCGGGTTTTATGTTTATAAGCCACAAATATACACGTCCAACCCCGTATCTAGATGCGGCTGCTATGGGGAACAAGGTCACGGGAGTTCAGTCCCTAATTTGCATTCGGGACTGCATTCGGGACTGCATACCTGGAAGCAAAGCCAAAGACTGTAGTCCCAAGTACATTCGTATATAAACTAACCATCTACCAGTTGTGCATTCATTCTGTCGCAGTTTTTGAGCTGCACAATTGTCTGCGATCGGATATGACGCTCTCCCTAGGCAACTGGCCTTGTCCTTTGGTTTTCTTCACGGTCTTCTTTATCTCAACTGTTGACTGCAACCAGGTACGCAACAATTTATCTACAACTGAAGAGTAACTAAAGTAAAAGCGGTGCTCAGTCATACGCTTTGACTTTGCATCTGTATCTAGCTAGTGTGCATGCGCAGCAGCTCTCACACTAAAAATACGTTTTCTTTTATCTAGTGTTGTGGTACACTACACGAAAACAGTGCAGACCAGATGTGGGTAAGATACACGCTGTTTTTGAGCATGAAACGTCCATCGTGCAATAACAATTGTTCTAGTTAATCAATTAATTACCTAATTGATTGACCGTTTCGTAGACTAGCACCAATCTGGCCAACACTAAAAGAGTTCGATTGTCAAGCAGCTGGTGGAATAAATCAAATTTGCAGAAGCAACGTGGAGATGCTCAGAATACAATGCATGTGTGGAGCGAGTGGAATGGCAACGACGACAGCCTCAAGTTAGTCACGTGATCGAATAAACGACTTAGGCCAATTAAGATATATCTGTGTTTGGCGTTCCTTCAGGAATTCTACGATGTGGCTGAAAACAGGAAAAGCTGGACATGGCAAACTTTCAGGTAAAATAGATGTCATACGCTCGATTTCAAGCATGAAAAACATTGTCTCTAGCTAATGTTTCTAATGGCGTCTGTATACGTTGCAGGCAAACCAATTCCTGAATTTCAATCAGACAGCGAAGCAACCCTGTGGGAGTGATTGCGAGAATAATTGAACAGTTACAGACATATCATCATGATCGATGCATTGACTTTGAACGACAATTGTTTTAGAAATTTTAGCTTGTAAATTTGCAGACTTTAGAATTGCTGCGGTACATGACGCTATCTATTGTCATGGTACGTAAGAATGTGATTAAGTGCAATTAGAGTATATGTATGCATAATTTTCAAAACTGATCCAATAAAAACACTTGAATGAGACTAGATCTGTTGCAAGTCGTGTACAACACAGTTATCCATTCAAATAAGGCGTGTTGATTGTATACATAATCATCTAAATAAAATTTAAAAATCTTGCACAAATTCTAATTCGCAGACCACAAAATATGAATTTTTAAATTTTAAGATTGCTTGTCTATAGATCATTTGCAAATTAATTTTTAAATTAATTAATAAAACACAAATTTAGTCTTCTACTGTTAATAGATTGTTAGCAAGTCTCTAGCAACTACTTCAATTGTTATATACTAACCAGTTGGAAAACATGTCCGATGAATTTCGACTCAAGCACTACCTGTTTGACCAATAGTGCTCTGTTCAGATAAAGTTGACCAGTAAACGTTTCCCATTGCGTCATGCGAAAGACACTCCTTGTTGTTGACTTTGATATCAGGGTTTCTAACTCCTTGAAAAGCAATGATTTTAGTTCAACAACGGAGGTAAATTGGGACGTGTAACTAACATCATTCGGATTCTCTCGTCAAGACTCATTTTATATAGCCTAGGTTGTTTTTCCGTGGGACTGCCCCTTTGTAGTTCACTCATGCAAGCACGCGTATGTACCCTAGTGACCTAGACGGTGAAACAATTACCAATACTATTTCCTGTCTTTCAAGTGTATCCGTACGCTACATTTACAGACCTGTCACCTTTCTAAAATACGTGACCGCACCCACGCAAATTGCTTAAACACGCCTACTCCCGAGAACACAACACGTGACGTAGGAAAAGTAAACTTTTTCGTGTACAGTCTACTCCATTTGTCTTTAACGTGTTCATTACTGCACAGTGCATACCCAGAAGTAGCAAGCCTACTAGTAGTAAGAAGAACGACTCCTGCATCAAGAGTAGGTTTCCTCACATCCGGGACTTCATTGACCCGCCCACATTCGTCAATTGTCGACTCGATTTCCTCTGCCGACTGCAGTAAAAGGGCGTTTCATGTGCATACGACACCACATAATTGACGTTCTCGTGACAACGAGTTCACATGACCTTCCTAGTGCATTCCCTACAAGATGACACGCCTAGTTCTCTTCATTTCGCTCTGTCTGCTCGAATGGCACTTCTGTCTCGCCTCAGGCGACCCGTCGAACTCGACGACATCGATCTGTAAGCACAACTCGAGCTCACACGGAGGCATCCACGTCGTCGACGTCAACCACGCAGCCGTCGACCCTCTCGTCGTCTCCATATTCATTATTGTCGCCTTCACGGCCAAGTTGATCTTCCATCTGTCGAAGAAACTGACGGCTACGTTACCAGAGTCGGTCCTTTTACTTGTGCTAGGACTCGTTATCGGAGGTATTGTGGTAGGAGCCGATCTCGACGATGACCTCAAGTTTACATCAAATCTTTTCTTTCTCTATCTGCTGCCTCCGATCGTGCTCGAATCTGGATATTTTTTGAAGAGCGGTCTGTTCTTTGATAATCTCGGAACGATTCTGGTGTATGCTGTTGCGGGCACGTTGTGGAATACGTTTTCGCTTGGTGCGTCACTCTATGCGGTCAGTGCGTGGGGATGGGTCCCGGAAATGGACAACCTCAGTTTCGTGCAGGCGCTCTTCTTTGCTAGTCTGACGGCTGCTGTGGATCCTGTGGCCGTGCTGGCCGTATTTGAAGAGATACACGTCAACGAGAAACTGCATATCCTCGTGTTCGGAGAGTCGATACTCAACGATGCCGTCTCGGTTGTTCTCTATCGAATGTTCGAGGCATTCACTGAAAAGCCCGAAGTCGAAGGTCGAGACATCGGACTCGGATTTGCCGCATTCTTCACTGTCAGTCTTGGAGCGTTAGCGATCGGTATAACGATGGGGCTATTGACATCGTTCCTAACGAAATACAGCAAACATGTTGGCGTCGTCGAGCCGATGATTGTATTTAGTATGGGATACGCCGCGTATGTCGTGACCGACCTCCTCCATTGGTCGGGTATCATCAGCGGGCTCTTCTGTGCTATGCTCATACGTCGGTACGCGGAGAACAACATCACTCATCAGTCGAAGACAACGACTCGACAGTTAATGAAGAATGTTGCTCTCATGAGCGAAGCAATCATTTTCATCTTTCTGGGAATACACACAGTGAGCAGCGACAGCCACGACTGGAATACGGCATTTATAGGATTTACTCTAGTTTTCATCAGTATTTATCGTGCCGTTGGTGTATTCGTGTTGACGGCAATACTCAATCCGTTCCATCGTGACAAAATAAGCTTTGTTGATCAGTTCACAATGGCTTATGGCGGACTTCGTGGTGCAGTTTCGTTCTCCCTTGTTCTCATCATAGACGACTGTTTTCCACATAAGAATGTCATGTTTACAACAACGGTGGCCGTTGTGTTCTTCACTGTCTTTGTTCAGGGTATCACAATCAAACCGATTGTTAAAGCTTTACGAGTTCGCTTAGTTAAGGAATCGAAGATGTCCGTGAGTCATCAGCTACACGAACGGGTGTTTACCAATGTCGTATCGGGAATCGAGAACATCAGTGGCGATACGAGTTTCATATCTACAAAAACATTTGTTTCGTGGCTCAATTCGAAGTACATCACGCCTCTGCTGTTACGAAAACCGGAATCAGCCGATCATGAAATTGTTGAGGCGTTCATTGCTGAACAGTACGCCGAAGTGGATCGTAAGTTGAAGAAGATGGAAGAGAAGAGAGAACGATTAGCAAAGCACAGAGAACGACATCCGAATGACTCGGGATCGTCTCTATCTTCACATTCTTCTTCTCCATCTTCCTCCTCCTCCTCTTCCTCGTCTGATTCTGAATCAGGCGAGTGGCTGGAGTGCTGCAAACCGCAACAGATCGACCAGGATCACACGTTCCACTCTCAGCCGACAATTACTCCTAAAGAAGCTCATTCTATGTTTGCCAACCCGTCGGTGGGAGGCGATGCTTATCGTACGGGAGCTCACAAAATTGGTGTCATAACTCCGAAGAATGCACAGAAAAAGGCCTGGAAAGAGGTGAAAAGACGCCTCCTAAGAAAAGCAGACGAAAGACCTACACTAAACAGGTTGGCCAACCTTGTTATGCAAGAAGTAAGTTTGGGGGTGGTGCATCAGGCTGAAGCAGAACAAAAGGAAAGTCCCGAGTCTCTGAGGGAAAGTCATGAGCAATGGCCAGACAACTTGGTTAAAGTGCAATCACGGGCACACGAAGAATCGAGTGTTTAATTCAAACTTCTACTGTTAGCTTTCTTTTAGTATGCGGAAATTTGTCTTAGATGAATTCTATTGAGCTATGTAGTCGCCTACACCAGTAGACGTGCCACTTGCACCCTGCATGCAGCTACAGTACCTCTGTGTTGTAGCAACAATCAGATTTTTGTATAGAATGACAGTCTCTACTTGCTGATAGTAGATATCAATAGTAATTGCAAGACAAATGAATGATATTCAGTTAGATATTATAATAAAATAAAGAATGCAGCCGATGAGTGTGCACATTGAGAATTTTGGGTCTACCAATGTTTCGGTGCCATCCGTGTGACAACGACATTGATATATTATCATCATGCCCATTCGACATCACCAAATCTACGCTCCAGTTACCATTGCCCTGCACTTTCATTCCCACGTGACGCCCTTTTCATTGCCACGTGACGCACTTTCATTGCCAAGTGACACATTTTTCATTGCCACGTGACACACTTTAAATTCCCATGTGACATCTCCACTCCTTCAATAATATATTGACACCAGCCACATGGCCATCTAGAGTGCCAACCCATTGCCTTCAGTTTTACCAAAAAATGGTAGACAAGACAGTAACACATGCAATAATGCTAACAGCTAGCTGTACAAGTCACCCACTATGTAGTGGTCTTATCTTATATATTGATATTAATAATAGATGATTAGAGAGCATTAGGTATTGTCACTGGTGTTTTCCTTAGCCAAAGGTCTTTCGTTATTCTACTCTTATGTCTTTCGTACGTGCGTTTTGTCTTCTTGGGTGGCGCCGGGCCTTCCCGTAGCTTCAGGAAGTAGTGACAATGATATCGATATTTTAATCCAAACTGTCCTTTACCGTGAAATTTCATACGTTTGAGGTACGTTCCTTTGCCAACATACGACTCGTCTGTATCACAAGCCAATATTAGGATAAAATCATTTGAACGATTTACAACACCTACCGATGTACAGATTTGATTTATTGGGCCCTGCAAAGTCCTCGTGTGCTCGTTTTTTAGCATCGGATAGCACCTGGTTAACAATGTATAGTGTTGGTTATGCTAGATGCTTGTGTTTGTAGCTTAGCTCTAGTGCACCTCAAGAACGGTCTTGGATGCCTTCTTTGGGGAGAACTGCATCTGAAGCATGGCCTCATCAACTGGCAACCGACGAATCTAATAAATAATTAGTATAACACACAAAAATTAGTGTTTACTTGAAGACTGTCAGACCAACTGACGAACAGATATACGTACACAGACAGAGACTGATAGGAAAGCAGACAGACAGACAGACACTGCAATGACAAACCAACAGCCAGAAATGAGAAATGAAGACGAACAGCAAGACAGAAAAAATTGCACAAGCAAATAAACAAACAAATAAACAAACAAAATTGATAAAGACATAAACAGAAAACTGACATACAGACAAAAGGAGAGACGGTCGATGCCCCTATTGATCATTCCAATTCTTGCATTTCAATGCTGTTTAAAACGAGGCCGCACCGAAAATTGTCTGATTGGGTAACCTGCCCACCCATGTTTGGAGGGCCACTGACTTTTTTATTTATTATTAAAATGTTTTTTGTTGGCCTGGGGATATCCATGTTTGAGGGGGCATGAGTTTTGAAAAGATGGCAAGATTCTTCGTGTGTCAGGCGACTGTAGTCTTCATGAAGTATTGCAGGAAGTTGGATTCGGTGATCGAGTGGACGATGTACTCAGCCACGTGTTTGGAGCACCACTATTGTTGCACATGCACATGATGAGAAATAAGATGTTTTCTGTTGCTCTGTGCATATCCGTGTCCGAGGGGAGACACATTTTGAGAGATGGCAAGATTCTTCATGTGTCTGGCGACTGCAGTCTTCGTGAGGTGTTGCAGGTGGTTGCATTCGGTGATTAAGTGGATGATGTACTCAGCATGCAAACTGCGACCACAGATACTTCCTCCAAACAAGACGCTCAGTTACAGGATAATTAAAAAATAAAAATAACATACTCCGCCCGCCTGCCCGTCTTTTTCCGCTGCATGTTACCCCAATCAGACAATTTTTTCGTGCAGCCTGATTTAAATCGTAAATGTTTCAAATGTTCTAATGTACATTTGATTTTATACAAACCAATGAGTAAAATTTGCAAGTTTGGATGAGCAGTAATTCTATTGTTTGATAAGGATGTCATTGGAAACTTATCTTATTGCCATTTTTACACAAATTAAAAATTGCAACAGTAGCAGTGGTACAGTACCATTGTATCATTCTAATTTTGTAACCTGACGTCCTGCCCAACATTATGGCCAACACACAAAGTGAGAAAATTTGCCCTCTGCCTGAACTGCTTCACTGAACGGTTTGTAAAAATCAAATGTACATTATTCAAAACATTTGAAAGTTACGATTTTAACAACAGTCAAATGCAACTATTGAAATGATCAAATGGGACACAGACCAGAGACAATATGCAGTAGTTGTTAACTTCAAAATTCTATTGTAAATTTTATTGTCTAAATAGACAACCTAGCCACATACAAACGTTTACACATTAATTACAGATTAGTAGATTTACCTGCTTGGCAACAAGGTTCATCTTCCATGGGCTGCCCTTCACTCCCCTTCTACTGGCATACACAGTCTGACAAACACACGTGCATTAATTTCAACCAATCCTGGCAACAGATTTAACTGCTTACCACTTTATCCGGTTTGTCTTTGAGGCATCTACTTTCATACTCTTCTTCTGTGATAGAACGTGGACGGATTTTACCAAAGAGAGGACGTTTAGCTGGCAAACACGAAGTTGTGTGTAATGGTGCACGAATTGCAAGCCTGAAATTGATACGTGATTAGAAGAGAAGGAGATGGAAAGACGTGGCAAGTAAAGGAACCTGAGAGTGTTGCAAGTAAACGACCGAATCGCTCTAAAATTCATCATATACGGGAGAGTGAATCACGTGATGTAGGACTCTGTCACGTGGTCGGTTGATGGTGCTTATTCAAAATCATGTATTTTAATTAATAGACCGTATGAGATAAAATATATATTTAATTAATTATTGTCTGTTTGTCGTCTAAACTGAGCTCTTTTTGCATTGACCTTCCTTTTCTTGAATGCTGGGGCGGCCTCTTGTTTGACATGTACTGGTAGTTTGACGTCGTCGGATGGGTACGTCTTTTCTTTAAAACTGAAGTCCTCGTCATCGTTCTCGTCTTCACTACTGTTGTCTTGATCGGTCTTATCGGGCACGGTGGGATCAACCGGTTCACTAGACAACACGTTTAGAATTGTACCAACAAAATGTGCAACACACACAAATACACACACACACACACACACACACACACACACACACACACACACACACACACACACACACACACACACACACACACACACAACTTGAAAATGGCAAAGTAAATCAACCACAAACATGTGAATTACTGCCACTGACGTACCACAGTCTAACTGTCGTCCAGGCCCCATAAGGATCAACTCGTTCATGTTGCTGCCTCTTCACCCCAGTCGGATTTCGAATTTGTGAGTCTGCTGATAAATTAGAGCCCTCGTCCAAACTGTTTCCGACATCAGTGGAAGAGTCCGTTTCTTCTTTTACAACCGGTTTCTTCTCCTCCTCACTAAAACAAAGTACAAGAAGAAAACAGTTACCTGTGAGTGTGTGTGCGTGTGTGTCATTTGCATACAAGACTCGTCACTAGACTAGTACACTACCTCTCTTCACGAGTCGTCTCATCTGTTTCTAGCTCCACATATCCCTCAGGTTTTTCCCACATTGCCTCTGCAATTGGCAAAACCTGTTAACAACACTCCAACAATATAATTCCTAGTTTCCCATACAAACATCGGGAAACTCAAAATATCAGGGTATGAGAAAGTCTCAAAACATTTTCTAACCGACCACTAAATTTGGTGCTCTAAGTTTGTGTATTACTAACAGCATGTCATACCTCCAGTAGATGTGTTGTAATAATATGTGTATCCTTCCGGACTCAAGCCTTTCACCCATTGCCCCGAATCATCCACTCGATCGTGACTATTTTCCAAGTTTTCGCTCACACATAAATCAATAGAACTAGAAGCCGACGACGCTCGAACAACTTTGGCGTTCCTTCCGACTACAGTCTCGCCCTCAGAGTACAGAGGTGACGGTTGAGGATTGGTGAAGTATGCCGCTGCCGCAGCCGCTGCAGACCACTGCGTACTGACACTTCCTCCCACTACATTAAAAGACAACAGAATTAACTGAACATCATGACAACAATAATATGATTAGACAATTAAATAATAAAAAACAAAGAGTCAAACCAGACAATCCGACTAACAGACACACACTACCCAAAGAAGCAAATGTCGAAACACATTTCAACGTATCTACCCTACTACTCCCGATGTTATTTGAGTAATATTCACTTCAAAAATTTTACCCTAAAAAATAAGATATTAAATATGAAATATTTTTCGGACTCGAAAATTACCAATGTCCGGGCTTTCGTACACAAATCATTGTAATCAATGGATGATAGATGGAAGTCTGCAGCTCAAGATGGCAACTCAAAGGGAGTGCCTATTTTTTCAACTGTGGCTTCTGCTTTCAAACCGAAATGCCAGTACTGTACCATTTCCTGTGTGATATATACACTGTACTGCTTGTGTAGACAGTCAACTGGTAGAAAACTTCTGCTGCAGTATCGTGCTGAGCGTCGTCGAACTGTTTATAGAATTTAATCAGCTTGATATAAAAATTAACAAATAAATTAAATAATTAATAATGACTAATAGTTAAATACTGCATATCAAGACCGTAAATTATGATTAAAAATCAAAATTATTCTTGAGCCTCGAAAAGACTTAATAATTAAGCTAGGTTTACAATATGACGCTGATGACGCCTGCGACACTCGTGAGGACGCTCTCGCGAAGACGGCGAGTAGGTGTCAAAATGCTGATGCCGATGCTGTACCATTTACATTATCATTTGATTAGCGTCAGCGACGATCCACTACGCGCATGCTCATCATAACAGTATTTAAAAGTCTGTGATTTGGTTTTCATTTCCTGAGTTTCTCCCTCACCAAGTTGTCGCGGAGACGCTTCCACATTATTTGGCAGCCTGCTGCAGGGAGCCCGCCTTTTTCAATACGTTTTTCCAAGCGTTTTCTTGTGCCTCTCATCTCTAAGATACCGTGATTTGATCTGCCACAAGCAGCCATACCAACACGTATACACTTTCGGTAGGCTTCTCTTCCATAGTTTAGTTCCGGTTATTTCACTCCCGGATTTGATCTCTGATTTGTCGACAAAAGGCACATGCTTCCGGTAGACGCTAGAGCGCGTCCGGTCTCGAAAACATTAGAAGCAGTAGGGTACCTATTCTCCCATTAGCTGTACATCAGACAACATTCGGTAGTGCTCACTGACTCTAGTATTGTCAAAGCAGACAGCAGACAGACAAAGAAACTGTCTATTACACAGCTAGCAAGTCCACAGTCGAGCAGTAAAAACCCATAGTCAGATGCAAATCTACCACAGGCCCAACGTGTCCGAGCACCAAGGTCCCGAAAGGATGTGTCACTCATTTCCCGGATGTTTCGTTGCAATATCTACGCAGCAATCAAACCTAGACAGTTTCGGGATTATGGTAACTATGAATCTATTATTAATGGCTTTGCTTTGCTAGGAACTATACGCGTAGAATGGACCTGACAAAACCTTAGTTATTGATGAAGAACTTTTAGGATGATTGTTGCTGATACTAAAAGTACTTGAGATGTCTATTAATATCAATCAAGCACCAAGCAAAATAGGACTGTAACCAAGTTAGTTAGTTATTGCTATTAGAAGTCTAAGCCAGGCTGGTAAAAATCAACAAATGAAATGCTAGCAAGCAAAGACCAATACAGAAAAAACAGTAAAGTGTGCTTAAAGACAGACAAACAGAATAACAAATTGATTTCAATTGTTTACATGCGGCTGCCTGTTTCCTCCTTTGTATGGCATCGCGTACAGCTGAGTCGTGCCGTCTGGCCGGGTTACTCACAAGATCCTTTTCGTATGCTTGCAAAGCAGCCTACAGAGCAAAACCGATTGCACGACAAGCAATACAAAATATGCATTTTCTTCACACAAAATAGCCGACAAACCACAAGGTTTGATCGTCATCATTGATGAGTGAATACGCAAATTTAATTATCAATGTTACCTTTTCGATCTCCCTTAGTGTGTATGACTTGGTTTTCATTTGCTCCTCTTGGTCACGACTTTTCTGACGAGCCTAACAATCAACAAACAAAAATATAAAATAAAGATGACGCTACGTACAACTGTGGAAGTAGAAATGTTTTCAATCCATAAACTAGAACTACAAAGACATTTACATAAATAAAATAATGTGTAACACTTGGCACAAAAATTGGGTACAAACAGTGTGTGTGTGTGTGTGTGTGTGTGTGTGTGTGTGTGTGTGTGTGTGTGTGTGTGTGTGTGTGTGTGTGTGTGTGTGTGTAAAGAAGCAATTATTTATATGCAAGACACAATATGCCAAACCACACTACAGCAATACACCATGTGTTGAAATGTGTTCACAACTAACTCACCATGCAACTACATGAGCGTGCATCCAGTCCATCCATGGCTGGACCGGTTCTTGAAAAATGCACTTTCACCAGACGCTTAATGTAATGGCACCAACGTCCGTTTTAATGGTATGGCCAATTAAATAAGTAATATATTTGTACTCATGGCAGTACTTTGTATGCTTACCTAATAGTGTGTTACATCACCTTTTAGCGCACGCTAAGCCAGACCGATTATTTGCTTCCTACACCCTTGAACTAGTTGACACGCACGCACACACACACACACACACACACACACACACACACACAAACGGACAGATAAACAGACAGACAAACACACACACACACACACACACACACACACACACACACACACACACAAACGGACACACGCACACACGCACACACACAAATTGGTCTGGACTCCAAGGAACCAAATTTCTTCCTTCTATGTCCTTACACAACAGTATTATACGTTTATACCTCTTTAATTCTCTTCTGTACATTATTCTTGTGTCTTACGCCCTGCTCATGATGTTGTATACTCTGTAAACAAGCAAGCAAATGAAATTTCTCACTCCCAAAATGCTTCAACGTTGGAAATTCGCCAACCGCTTTGTTGTCACCGAACCAGCATTTGCAGATTTCACAAAAACGACGCGGCTGCGACTTCCAATACTCCGTCATGTTTTACGTATGTTGAAACACGTCTACCAATTGATAACAAATTCGCGACAGCTCCCGTATGTAACTTCGCGGGCTGCGTTAACAAAAAATGGAAACTGAAATGGAAACGGAAACGAAGGTTGAGAGTGCTGTTTGTTACTGAGCTCGCTTATTTAATGGTATTACATATAGCCTGACGTGAATTTAAGTAAGCTAAGCTCTACAAACGGTCGCATCAACGTGAAAGTGCAAGCGCAGGTGCAACCAGGCTTCTAGTGCGACGGCCAAGATGTTTCGATTGTCTATCCCTTGTGGATTGTTTTGTAGGATGGAGGTACGGTCCATTTCGTAGTCAAGAGAACAACACCAATGATGAAGCTTATGACAGCGTATTGTGACAGAAAGGTGGGATGTGATAGGAACATACGGGAATGTCATTTCACAATACATTATTCTGTTAATATTTGTATTTGCTGTTGAAGGGCATTCAGATGAATAGTATTCGTTTTGTATTTGATGGCAATCCGATTACTCCTGAGAACACACCTGATCAGGTTACATGTGACACACACACACACACACACACACACACACACACACACACACACACACACACACACACACACACTTGTGCACACAAACACATGTACAGTAACACACAAACACATGTACACACACATGTACACACAAACACATCAGTGTTGAAAATAGGGAACTATTTTGGCTCGGACAGACTGAGCCTTGGTAGGACATTCGTTTCATGTCTAATTAAGTGCCTCCCCTACTGCATCCATTTTACATGTAATTTTTGATAACCAACTTCCAAGGGAGAAATGGCATTAAAGGCAGCTGACGTTTTCTCTAGATAAAGCATGCTAGGAGGCACAAGTTCATGAAATTAATATTTACACCATTGGAAAGGCCATCACATGCTAAGAGGCAAGGTTTACAGTATCATATATGCATATGGGTGGATGTTTTGTCCAAACACTTCCCAACACTGATGCAGTATTTGGTCGGACAAACAGCACATTTGGTGGGACATTGTCCTATGTCCTACCGTTATTTCCACACTGCACATGTACACACACACACACACACACACACACACACACACACACACACACACACACACACACACACACACACACCACATTTACAGAAGCCAGTCTGTCTGTTTGATATTGTAACAATATTTTAGCTTGCCATGGAAGAAGACGACTGTATTGAAGTCTACCAGTCTCAAACTGGCGGGAAAGTCTGAAGCCGACATTGGGCCACTTGTTTGCTTTAGTTTAATTTTGCCCTACCGTACTACTAGAATAGTCCATAAACAGTAGAGATGTATTGCAGTATAGACTTCTTCTTAGTTAATACTGTAAACCTTAAAAGAGTATTGTTGTTTTGAGATTAAGTCAAGCAAGACGTTTTTGCTTTGTTTCTGACTCTACTGTGCCCTAATACTGTGTGCCACACCAACCGTGAGCAACTCGATCACAACATCCTCTGTCCCACATGCCTTTGCCACATTACACCACACAATGTCACTTGTGTTTTCAACCGAAACATTCAGTGTTACCCCTCCCCTTCATACATTGAAAATTTCAAACTGGGTGCTTGTATAAAAATATCCTTTAAAATTTAATGTCAAATGTATCAATACATACAAATACACAAAAGCATCTAAATCTAAAATAAATTAAAAAACAAGCCTATGACTCACAATTCTGTGTGACATCAAGTTTACTGCTTAGGAGACCAGCTTCATAACTCTAGCTGTTTTGCCATCTGCTCCCGCAGACGAAATTTTTGTATCTGTATATTGCATAACGTACGTGTATGGTCAACACACTGATGGCTTGTCGGTAGCCTCGTCCCCAGGCGTTTGCCTTGTTCCTCCATGCAGCGCTCGCGCGTCACATCCGACAGCCTAGTCATGTGACATGCGAGCGCTGAACAGAGGAGTGAGGTAAACTCCTGGAGATGAGTCTAGCCTGTCGGGTCGTGCATACTCACCTTTCCTGTAACGGTCATCGGAAATGAATCGACAAAGACGACATAGCGAGGCACCTTCATGTACGCAATCTGACAAAAGCACATAATTTAAACACAAAAATGTACGAAAATAGGTTGACATATAGTTGCATCAAATCTCACTTCGTCTCTGCAGAATTCTCGTATGTCTTCAATGGTGGCTTCTTCGTTGGATTTAAGACTGCAAGGTGATTGTGTGATCAAGCAGCATGAATTTCATTAAATTGTGTTGAGTACCCACATAATGCATGCACAGAGTTCCTCTCCGAGTCGATCGTCAGGCACACCAATAATCTAACTGACAGCATTACGTTCAGCATCACATCAAATCGATACGTCTGAATTTGTCTGAATGTCTAACACACTTTTGCTGTTCATCATTTGACAGTGTTTAATAATAAATAAATAAATAAAAATACGTAAAAATAAATAAAAAAATTAATAAAAATACATAAAATTAAACAAAAATAAATAAATAAATGAGTAAATAAATAGGAAATAAATAAATAAATAAGTAAATAAATATAAGTAAATAATAATAAGTAAATAAATAAATAAATAGAAAATAAATAAATAAGTAAATAAATAAATAAATAAATAATTAAATAAATAATAAATAAATAAACAAATTAATAAATAATTAAGTAAATAAATAGTTAAATAAAATAAATCAATGAAAGGGAGCACTACACTGGGCGCTGAGAAATTGACCCCTTTCCAGTTCAGGTACTTTGGTTGTACAGTAGAATTAGCAATGTGTTTCCAAACGCACTGCAAAGCAGGGAATGTACACACTGTACCTATGCGTGTGTTCCTGGAACACCCAATGATTGACTTTAGACTCAACAAAGAGGCACAGGTACGTACTCCAATTGCAACAGCACCAGACAGTTGCTGCACACATACACTTGTTTGCACAAATTAACACCACGTGCACGTCACTAGGCCCAGGCATCCCAGCACTTGTATATACAGGTGGCTGAGAAAGGACAGACAGTCTTATCATCAAACGGTAAATCACTTCAATGCGGAGCTTTGTCTCAGGTTCAATGACTCTCCATTCGCTAGGACCTTGAAGGTACACTCAAAAGTCATGATTAGTAATCAAAATTGGAACGTCTTGTGTGACTGCTCCTAGACTAGCGGGCAAGCTCCAACAACCATACGTCAAGATTACATGAGCGATAACAATGTCAATGCATGCTATACATTCAAAAGTCGTTTACATGGTCGTTTCCGCCGAGTCGGTTGCCACTTTGTGACTACCCGGAAAATGACTACT